>NC_085137.1:161853074-162153074 GCF_035046485.1 Aedes albopictus
CTGATTCGAGGACATTTTGACCATGACACCAAAACTAGGCATGCGACGGCTCTATCTTCATGATTTTCCATATCCATCATTTTAGTAACCATAAAAAGGACCAGTGACCTCCCTGGCCAACCCGTGGCCACCGGAATGTGCCCTGGAGGAACCTGTTTCGGCTTTGACGCCAAAACTAGGCATGCGACGTCTTTATCTTCATGATTTACCATATTCATCATCTTAGTAACCATGAAAAGGACCAGTGACCTCCCTGACCATTCCGTGGCCACCGAAATGTACCCTGGAGGAACCTGTTACGTGGACATTTTGACCATGACGCCCAAACTAGGCATACGACGTCTTTATCTTCATGATTTTCCATATCCATCATCTTAGTAATAATGAAAAGGACCAGTGACCTCCCTGGCCATTCCGTGGCCATCGGAATGTACCCTGGGGGAATCTGTTTCGAAGGCATTTTGACCATGACGCCAAAACTAGGCATGCGACTACGTAATTTTTCATATCCATTGTCTTAGTTACCGTTACTGGTCCAGTGACCTTCCTGTCCAATCCGTGGTCACCGGACTTTGCCTTGAAGGAACCTGTTTTGAGAACAATTTTGACCAAGGTGCTAAAACTAGGCATGCAATGGCTCTATCTTTTTGATGTTATATATCTTGGGTAAATCGCCAATTGTTACACACCTTGAAAACTCGCCAATTGTTGCACATCCCATAAGAAAAGCATGGAGTGTGCAACAATCAACGAGTTTTTAAGGTTTGCAATAATTGGCGATTTAGTAACCGTGAAAAAGACCAGCGCTCACAGTTCCTACTCTATATGAGGGCGGTCATACATATGATTTTCACTTATAGCATGATGGATCTGTTAATTTGATGTATACTTGCCTCCCAAAAGCGTTTTTTGTATTGTTTATAAAAAATGGGTTCAATCTAATTTTTAGTTTTGTAATTCTCGAATAGAAAGAAATAAAAAATAGTTTTTTTTGCTTCACGGAGCCGAATTTTGTAGCTTGTAGTTTTGTAGTTTTGATTACCAAATGATTTGCATACAGTCATACCTTGGTATAACGTAGCCTCGATATTAAGTAACTTAATATTACGTAACCTTCATCTCAATATAAGTGGAAATGGCAATTATGCGACTGAATCAAGGTTATACCAGTATAATCTTAATTTGATTCTATAATTGCTCATTTCCACTTTAAATCAACCTTAAGTTTGCATGTAAAGTAATGATTGCTCTAAATACACCGTATAGCTGCATGCAATAAGGCTTCAGCACCGTGGTTACTTGGGATGGCACACCATTTTGACGTTTGGCGGTGCTATAACTCCAAATTTGTTGCACTTACCTGACTTACAGGTAAGAAGCATTGCAGTTAAACCGTTCGCACCAACTGAACGTCTACTGCAGTATACTGTACTTATTCTTGACATATCATTCCTACTGAAGCATATATAGCCTTCAAACTCCAAAAGACATGACAGGAGACAGCAGTGGAAGCAAATTCGGTTTCATGCGATACTGCGAGTTATAACGCCTGGGCAAGTCTTAGAAGAACCCCGCAGAAAATCGCTTAACAAATTCTGTGATAAATCCCTAGTGAAATTTCTTGTTATTGTTCTGGTGAAATTCCGTGATATATCCCCGGATGAATTTCTACCGAAATATGCAAAGGTATTCTTGGTATAATTCCTAAAGGAATTCATGGATTAATCACATGAATAATTTATGTAGAAATGCCAGGTGAAGTACCAAAGGGAATTTCTGGAGGAATTCGAAGGAAACTTCTAGAGGAATCACAGCAAGAATCCATGGAAAAGGGAAAATTCCGGAAGGAATCATTAAAAGAAGTGCTTTGAAAAAAAAAATGAGGCATCCCTAGAGTAATTCAACAGGGTTTCCTGGAACCAGAAATCTTTGATTGAATCTCTGAAGAAATTCCTGGTAGGTTTTGCGAAATCTTAGCATGAATTTTCGGAAGAATTACCGGTGAAATCCCTGGTAAAATTTTAGAAGAGAGTTCAAAATGTGCAGAATAAGTTCAAGCAAATTCTAGCAAATACTTCTTGAGCAGGAATAGTTCAAGTATTAGAGCATTGCAGGTATGACTGGGAGAATCCCAGTAGAAATGTTTAAGGGAATGGCAGGATGAATCCTTGAAAATATCCCTTGAATCCCATGAGGAATCCTAGAGAAACCCCAAGGGAAATTCCCGGAGTAATCATATCGAGCACTTTTGGAGTAATTTCAAAGCCATTTTAGCGAAATTCTAGCAGATTTAAGCCAGTAGGAGTAAATGGAAAAGTTTGAAACTCCTGGGTGAATTTCCGAGTGAATTTTGGAGGATTCCCAAGAGGATCAGAAATTTTGCATTTTCCACTGCTGTAAATGAAATGATGTATACTCCAACGCAAACTGCTAGGGGATTTACTTATAATCACATGAACAGATAATGTTTGACGCTTGAGCAGTTCGAGATGTAAAAATGGAAAAGAATCTTGTTTTATGCGATATTGGTTTAAATAGTTGGATTTAAAAAGGTATGCTATAAAATTGACTTTTGAAGATAGGTATATAATCAAAAAACATGTAAGAAAGGCTGAAATCATTGTTGGGTGAATAATATAATTTTTGTTGTTAGGTTATATCGAGGTATGACTGTATACTGATATTAGTTTGAGCGATCCACGGTACTCACAGCTGCTTAAGAATAGTGAAATGTTATGTATAGAGAGGGTAAAAGCTGTCAGTTTTCAGTGCATTAAAGATACGACTCTTAAGTGACTAATCTAGTCGCAAACAGTCGCAGCTGAACTCGTCAGTAAATTATTGTTTTATATTATAGGGAAGCTTTACAAAATAACGTCTGAAGAGATCCCCTTACGATCTTACCATTTTTCCGGCTTGTTTAAAATTTTCAGTTTTTTAGACTTAGTTGAAAAATCATAAGCCAGTCACACTTATACAAATAAGATGATAAAGTATAGCATCTAAATTTTACATTCACATTATTTTCAACCATATAAGAATTGAACACAATCAACTAAATACATGCTGAATGGTAGAGTAATGAATGCAAACGACTGAAATTAAAAAAAAATCAATAAACTTTATGTTACCACAATGATATCACAGTTGATTGTGATCAAAGTTTTAGACCTATGGTGGAACCACTGTGCAGCGGCCTTGCATTATGAGAAGTATGCAGTTCGCAAGTTTTTTTTTGCCTTTCTGGATTTGTGGAAAGTTCAGGTAAGGAATCGCTCAAGAAATGAGGAAGGTTTTGATTTTTCTTGACTCCAGTACGGAACTGAGAAGAAACGTTAATTCAAATAGAGCTCTCTGTGTTGAATGTCTTGACCGTACCGGTAAAGAAAAAATAATGCACTGAACAGAAATTACTTGAGCGATACCTAGCATAAACCCGTGGTCACCGGAACATGTCTTAGAGGACGGCTCTATCTTCATAATTTTTATATTCATTGTCTTGGTAACCGTTACCCCCAGTGGCCACTAGTGTAACAGGAAGGTCACTGGTCCTATTTTGGTAACGAAGATGAAAAAATACGAAAAAAAAAACATGAAGAGCCATAGCATGCCTTGTTTTGGCAACATGGGCAAAATGTGTTCGGAACAGGTTTCTTCAGGGCAAATTCCAGTGGCCAGAAGTTAACCAGAGGGGTGACTGGCACTGTTTACGATTACAAAGATGATGTACATGAAATATCATGAAGATAGGAAACCACTATAGCCACAGTTGTGAAGGTGTGATTATTCAGTATAAGCATGCTGGTGGTGACAGGTTCGATTCGCGGTCGGTAGAGGAACTTTTCGTGAAGGATTTTTTCTTGACTTCCTTCGTTATAGAGTATCTTTGTGCCTGCCACACGATATACACATGCAAAATGATTATATGCAGAGGAAGCTCTCAGTTAATGACTCTGGAAGTGCTCATAGAACACTAAGCTGAGAATCAGGCTTCGCCCCAGTACGGACGTTACACAAAAAAGAAAAAATTAAAGATCATGGAGATAGAGCCCTTGCATGGCTGGTAGCCACGGGTTAACCAGAGAGGTCACTCACAGTTTTTTTGGTTACAAAGATAATGGATATGGAAAATCATGAAAATAGAGCTGTCACATACCTCGTTTTGTCGTCATGGTCAAAATGTCATCGAAACAGGTTAATCCAGGGCACATTCCTGTGGCCACGGGTTGGCCAGGGAAATCACTGATCATTTTCATTATTACTAAGATGATGAATATGAAAAATCATGAAGATAAAGTCGTCGCATGCCTAGTTCTGGCGTCATGGTCAAAATGTCCTCGTAACAGGTTCCTCCAGGGTACATTCCGGTGGCCACGGGACGGCCAGGGAGGTCACTGGTCCTTTTCATGGTTACTAACATGATGAATATGGAAAATCATGAAGATAAAGACGTTGCATGCCTAGTTTTGGCGTCAAAGCCGAAACAGGTTCCTCCAGGGCATATTCCGGTGGCCACGGGTTGACCAGGGAGGTCACTAGTCATTTTCATGGTTACTATGTTGATTGATATGGAAAATCATGAAGATAGAGCCGTCGCATGCCTAGTTTTGGCGTCATGGTCAAAATGTCATCGAAACAAGTTCCTCCAGGGTACATTACTGTGGCCACGGGTTGGCCAGGGAGGTCACTGATCATTTTCATTATTACTAAGATGATGGATATGAAAAATCATGAAGATAAAGTCGTCGCATGCCTAGTTCTGGCGTCATGGTCAAAATGTCCTTGTAACAGGTTCCTCCAGGGTACATTCCGGTGGCCACGGGACGGCCAGGGAGGTCACTGGTCCTTTTCATGGTTACTAACATGATGAATATGGAAAATCATGAAGATAAAGACGTTGCATGCCTAGTTTTGGCGTCAAAGCCGAAACAGGTTCCTCCAGGGTACATTCCGGTGGCCACGGGACGGCCAGGGAGGTCACTAGTCATTTTCATGGTTACTAAGACGATTGATATGGAAAATCATGAAGATAGAGCCGTCGCATGCCTAGTTTTGTTGTCATGGTCAAAATGTCCTCGAAACAGGTCCCTCCAGGGCACATTCCGGTGGCCACGAGTTGGCCAAGGAAGGGCACTGGTACTTTCCACGGTTACTAAGATGATGTACATGAAAAATCATGAAGATAGAGCCGTCGCATGCCTAGTTTTGGTGCCATAACTGAAATGTCCACGAAACAGGTTCCCGCGAGGGCCATTCCGACACCCGGGACAGGACCAGATCGTGTTGACCGGTTCCACATGTCCACTATCAGACGCCCATTATCCAGTTGGACATTTTTGTCGAAGACACCAACATTGTATCTAGTAAAGCATATAAACCATAATTGAAAGCGTATGCCGTGTACTGAGTACACGACGCGACCGCTCGTGTAACGGTCTGGTTCAAAAAAAAGTTACACGAGCGGTCGCACCGGTGTACTGAGTACACATTCAAAATGTGAGGTTAGAATTACGTATTTTTCGAGTACTTCCCGTGCATTTTTTCGTCTTTTTTCTGCCTTACTAACAAGAAGAAGAGTGGATCTTGGAATAGGACCAACACCCGGTTCAATTTGGTGCGAATTTCGATTATTTTTTTGCATTTTTCTGAGACGCGTGTACTCAGTACACGCAAGCGACTGATGGTGGGTTAATAGCACTAATCATTTCAACTTCCAGAGACAGTCCATTCGTGTAGTTATTTCAATCTCTGCTCTATAATCGAACTGTAGGCATTGCAGTGCAATATGCAATGTTGTTGTGGGAAAATACTGCACCACGCAAACAAGCACATTGTTGTTAGGATAGACAAACACCTCGTCGCTTACAGCACCGGTCAAATCCCACGAAGCCAAAACGGTGCAGTTGCATCATTATAATTGGCACACCACACGTCGCCGTCTTCAACGGCGGTGAACTTCTTTTCCCCAAGCAAGAGACACATTTCATAATCCCGATCTCGTCGATTCACCGAAAAATACGCTATAGCATCGATCACCGAGATCAACGAATGTGTGCGCAGATGATGCAGAGATAGCGGTAGATATAAAAGTGTATCGCTCTTTGGCAATCTAGGGCGCCTCGCCGGCGATGATGAGAGCGCTACGGTACGTTTGTTGTGCCAGTGGAGAGCGATTACAGATGCGCGGTGATCCCGGGCGGTCGCCGTACGGTCACCGATGACGGTCATCCGAAAGCATAGCCAGTCTGCAGCACAACAACACTGAGAGCTGAGAGATGAATGAATACCTAAAATGCGAGAAAGGGGTGAAAGAAAAGGATGCACCACAGACTGTCAGACAGTCAGCGTTGTTAGACTGGGATTTCCCCGACGAGACGACACGAGCAATCCGGACCAGTGATGAGCGGCGTGTGGATCGGATGCGAAGAGAAGAGGCATTTAAATGTCAATGACTGTTCGTCCGGTCGATGAGCACCGATTGCAATTCTTCGATTCTAACTTCGACACTAAGCCGGCTATTTGTGTGTTAGTTGTTGCAATTTGAGAAGAATGTTAAGTCATACATAATGCTTGCTCGGTTTGAATGTCAAGGGCGAATTGTTGAAGTTATGTTTAAGACTTCCATGACGCTTAATAAGATCTTTTAGGCGATTCAAATAATTTGGCTTCTCTGGTCAAATCAATCGTAGCTCTTGTTGTGTCCTCAATAACGATCATATCTTGCTCTATAAATCCATAAGTTTTTGCTCATGCATCTCTAAATTTTCCGAAGCTTTGATCAATTCGACATTGATTGAACCACTAGATTAATCAATACTTACTAATTAGTACTAGACAATCTTAGCTCGCTGTTATTGTTTTGTCGAGTTCGATGAAAGTGGTCGGTTTTGTTAGAAACAGTAGTGTTGTGGACAGGGTGAGAAACAATCCGAACTTCCTAAAGCTTCTTTTTTTCGCAGGCATTCATCGTAACGTCATCCTTCATCGCCGACTGACTACTTCTAAGCTGGCTGCCGCTGCACGGTCATAATCTCTCAAATTACAATCTATGACCTCGTTACATGAACCCTATATAGCACAGCTCGCCATCCAAACCCCATTCGCCAACCGCTCAGCTCAATCTGTTTGGTGTTATATTTCCTGACCAAATGATCTAAATTTAAAAACGGCCTCCTCATGTGTACATATACAAAATCCCGCTCACTTGATGATGCCCTCGGCTGGCTTGGCTGGTGTTACTATTTTCGATTACATTCTACTTCCTCGGCGGACGGGATGGGATGGGACAAGGCAAAGTACCCGGCCGGCGTACCGCGTTCGCGCACAGTGGTCATGCGTGGGAAACGTCGCACCCGCCGCCGTGTGCTACTTTCGACTTTCGAGTGCCCTAATTCTAATTCGCTCTTACCCTTTCTCATTGCAGATCGCCTGTAAGTTGAAGACACGGAAATCCGTCGTTTCTAGCACGCATTGCCCATTCGCGGAGCTCTCGGTTTGGCAAATCTGAAAGAACTTGCCTTTTCGGCGTGTGCTCTCATCGATCCCCCCTGTATTGAGTGCTCAACTGCGATCTGAAACTGACCGATCTGGATCGGTTCGGGGCTACGGACGCGGGCCAACAACATCCCAGCAACCAGTATTCGTGAACAACGGTGATATTCCACTACCCTAGTGTGCTGTGCAAACAAAAAAGAAGAAGAAATAACCCAGCCTGCTGAGAAAGCACGGTCGAAGGTTGAAGAAGAAGAAGAAGAAACGTGTCGTCGTCGGCGCATCCCACTGTGACAGGTGGTGATCGTGTAATTTTGTCCTGCGCGCGTGTGTGAGAGAGAAAAGCAAAAGAAATTATACCAGTCAAAAAGTGAGTACCGCTCTGCTAAGCGTACTGTGTGAAGCTAAAGTATCCGCTGAAATATTCCATTCTGTGTTTCCCCACCTTATTTGGTGCAATCATACTCATCGGCGAAGAAAAATTTGAGTGATCTTACTACGTGCTATCTCTGTTTTCCTTCCGGAATCTCGTTTGTCTTCGGTATCTCCGCGGATTTAGGTGGCCAAGTCTCGCAGTGGTGTGTTGTGTTCCGGCTAGAAGCCTAAGCCTTAAGAAGTGAGTCAACAAGCGGAGAAGCAAAGCAAGAAGAAGAAGGGGAAGAGAGGAGAGGAGTGCATTCAGTTGTTTTTTCGGTGTGTCCTCCGGCGTCATCATGAACGTGATGAACAATAGTAGCGGCGACGAGGAGCAGGTCGAGTGCCCACTGTGCATGGAACCCCTAGAAGTGGACGATCTCAACTTCTATCCATGTACATGTGGTTATCAGGTGAGTTTCTTGGAAAATGTCTTAGTTAAAGTCAACCATTTGGGCAAGAGCACCTTTTTGGGCACCTGCTGCTGTAGCTAAGTCAATTTTTAGCCAAATGACTTAATTTTTGGAATGCGGTAAGATACGCACAGTATCCAGCCATGTACAAAATTTCATATCAATTGGTTTGAGTTTGGCTGAGTTATACCAGCAAGTTCCCAAAATAGGTGCTCCTGCCCAAATGGTCCCAGACCCTATATTAATTTAATACCTAAAAAAACATTAAAAAAATGCGAAATTTTAACTTAAGTAAAAACATCTAATACACTTCGATGCCGGAATAGTTGATTCCGGACCACTGAAGCCATGTAGTGCGAGCTAACTCCTCAGCCAATTCATTTCCAGCAGTGGAAGAATGACCACGTATCCATACTTAGTGAATAACATTTGCTAAATTCAACTCCTCGATTAGAGTTCGCCAAGCCAACTTCGAACTGAAGTAGGCCGAAGCAAGTGCTTTAACCCTTATGTGGCCAACAGGGTTCCCGGGCACCCAGCGCCCATTTAAAAAGCACGGTGTAGAAAAAAGCAAAAAGTTTGTCGGACACATAACGGTTAATAACAGCCTGGCTATCTGAAAAGAAGCATATTACGTGCTGCTGAAGTGCTAATTCCACTCCGCACATAAGAACAAAGATTTCAGCCTGAAAAACGGTACAGTAAGGTTGATGTAGATTTAGGTCACGAGAGCTGTCTGAGCTGCCTCAAAAGATATGATGAGCTTTAGCATCACAATTAGCGGAAGGCCTTTTGAAGTGCAGTATGCGATGACTTGCTTGGAAGCATCCATAGGGGATGGTTCATCATGCGGTAAATAAATCGAACAATAGACGTATTTTCTGTTGAGGTTTCCAACAGCAACATCAATTGTGATAGCAGGTGGTTAATTCAGAGACAAGTGTAGCAACGATTGCGTTGTTGACAAGCACACAGGCTCGAGGCTTGACACGCAAGTTGGTCATTTCATTTTTACTGAAAGTAGCAAACACCGGTGTCACAAGGCTTCCTAAATTGAAATTCCCCTTACGAAAGTGTGATTCTTGGGCTAAGGCCTCTTAGAATGTATCATTTTGCATTAGTCTGCAAAAATTAATCGTTGCTGTTCTTTCATGCTGAAGATTGATCTGAGTTATCCTAACCGTAGGGTAAGTGTGTCCATCGTTGTGGTATTAAGGTAAATTCATTTTTAAAACAATGATCGTACCATCTAATGAAGGGTTGCAAAACGTTAGTTGGTAGTTTTCTATCCAAATTTGCTTGAAAAAATATAAAAACTATCGTTTCTCTCTGTTTTCGATCATAAATCGCTTACCACAACATTAGGCACACTGTTCCTATTATGGAGGTAAAATTTAATTTTGGTTCCTCCCTGGGCTTGGATTATATCTTCCAGGAAGCTTTGATTTCAGGCATGTGGTGGATGTGCTTTGCAGTAATGATTGGAATAGCTGAATGTATAATCAATGGCAAACAATTCTGTAAAAATCAGATCTTCAAATCATCTGATATAGTTATACTGATCATGATGCTGCATAGTATATCGAACATTTGTCGAAGTCATTTATGTGCCGGGAAAATATAATTCCAAGTTGGTGAGAATATTACAAACTGAGGGAGGGTAATAGGCCCAGTCAGACCCCTGAATGGGCAATGTGGGTTAGTGTATGGAAATGCCATTGAAGGTTTGTAATATTCTCCGAGGCTTTCGAAATCCAACAGGGCGCGTCCCCGGGTTGCGGATAGGAGGAAAGGGAGATTTTTCGCATTTGTACTGTAATTAGCCAATGTGATATTATCTCCTATGGTGTTGTAGTGCGAATGAATGATCTCATTCTATGGGAATTCGAACCTTGTAATGTATTGTTTATTAACTTCAATTTTCTAAGCTTGACAAGGTTTTGAAGACAAACATGAGATGAGAGAATAGCCTAATAGGAAAGTCACATCAGCAAAGCTTTTACATATGGGTAATTCTCGCTGAGACCGGCCCACTATTTACATCTTGTCTTCAAAAATGTTTAGGGTGTCGATTTTCTGAAAGCCTTCGCCTAAAAAGTAAGAAAAACGCATTTGGTTACTCAAATTGATGGACCCCTGCTAGTTAGAGCCACAACAATTTTTGCATACCCCTCGATTTTGACCAAATAGTGGCTCACTTAAACCGTTATAACTCGAAAGTTTCTCCAACAACCACCTCAAAACGAATTGTTGTTGAAAAGAGGAAAGATAGAGCTACTATTTCCAATAATAAAAAGTTGGGTCGGCCATATTGATTTTGGCCGCCATTTTGGATTTTTATACCAAAACATTTTTTCACCATGAGGGCAACCACCGATTTTCAAAATTTTTGCATCAATTGAAAGCTGGGACATTTATACATAACATATCAAAAAATTAGAGATGTCTTTTTCTTCTTTCAAAAGTTATCTGCAGTTTTGTAAATTAGGCCACGTTTTCTCCATACATTTCCATGCGCACCGGAAACGACATGCAACAGCATCCGAGTTTACGCCTGCATGTATACACAAAGCCGCGTGCCGCAAAATTTGATCAAATCAGAGGTTCGTTTCCGTTTTTGACTGTTTCTCAATAATGCGGGCATTGTTTTCATAACTTTTTTAGTGTTTTGAAAAGCTTAAGCCTTCAGCTTTCCATTAGTGGGTTCAGAATTCAAATTCGTGTTCGTAAACACTGCTAAATAACGCTGCATTTATGTAAACGGTCGGCACCGGGCCAAGCGCGCAAAAGTAGCATGATTTACAAAACGGCAGATAACTTTTGAAAGAAGAAAAAGACATCTCTAGTTTTCTGATATGTTATGTATAAATGTTCCAGCTTTCAATTAATGCAAAAATTTTGAAAATCGGTGGTTGCCCTCATGGTGAAAAATATGTTTTGGTATAAAAATCCAAGATGGCGACCAAAATCAATATGGCCGACTCAACTTTTTATTATTGGAAATAGTAGCTCTATGTTTCCTCTTTTCATCAACAATTCGTTTTGAGGTGGTTGTTGGAGAAACTTTCGAGTTATATCGGTTTAAGTGAGACACAATTTGACCAAAATCGAGGGGTCTGCAAAAATTGTTGTGGCTCTAACTAACGGGGGGTCCATCAATTTGAGTAACCAAATGCATTTTTCTTACTTTTTAGGCGAGGGCTTTCAGAAAATCCACATCTTAAACATTTTTGAAGACAAGGTGTAAATAGTGGGCCGGTCTCAGCGAGAATTACCCATATGCAAATGCTATCCATGGGGTCATGTATAGCATTTAATATGTATGGCAATGACTGGTTCTTACCTAGCAGGGGTACTACAAGACCACGCGGACAATTCGATCAAAGGCTTAATTGAGAATAATATATTTTCCAGAACTGAAGGAACATTTTTTCCGGGTGACTGGCGAGTCGGAGAGGGTGGAAGTTTCCGTTTGTTATAATTGGCAAAATAAACAATCGGGCATTTTTTCTTTCTATGACTTGCTTGGCATTTTGTGGATTATTGTTTTTTTTTGGTTTTGGAAGGTATGCGATTCACTATTGAGTCTTAAAATTATTTTGCATCTGAATAGCATTGATATTGTCAAGTCTATACCAACACCCTAATCCCACACCAAAATACTCTTTTCCTATCCCATGGCGTTTATGTGGTCAGCAAAGACTATTCAGCCATTAACCCCCCCCCCCCCCCCCCCCCTTATCATCGGCTTTGGACTGACTTGCGCTCTCATTGCCCCACCAAATGCTGCAAAATGAAAATGAAAATGAAAAATGAAAATTTAATTTTGGTTCTTATTGTTGCGGTATCCCATTGAAATCATATGGGATACCGCAACATTAGGAACACTACCGCAACAATAGGAACACTGCAGCGAAAAATTTAAGGAAAATATTATTTTAAAATAGGTTTTTGGGCAAATCTTAAGCACACAATAGTGCAATCTCATAATTTAAGCATAATACATCTATTAAAAATGCCTTTTGGTAACATTTCAGTCGAAAAAGTGCTCAATTGCCACTACCGCAACATTAGGTACTACCACAACGAAGTGAACAATTACCCTAGCTGCTACTCAAACTAAGCAAGACATATTTCTTTACAATCACAGCACAAAAAATAGATGCTATCAAATTAGATTGGTATCGATTGGAAAATGCAAAAGGCGAGGATACACAGAATACACTGTAAATCGCATTAATTGGAAACCATATAGGTAAAACTTTAAACTAATAAATGGCAACTTCTTAATCCCGCCCTTACTCAGTCTCAAGTTTGAGACTAAAGATGGGCAGCTGATTGTCTCGGAGAAACACAAGGTCCACTACGCTATTGTTATAGTGCTCTAGCACAGTAAGGGCAAAATACTGTGGAGGGTGCCCTAGTGCTCCACAGGCTCCGTTAGTGGTTAGGTTTTCATTAGACCCGCTAACCATATGCAGGGCAAGCATATAGCCCCATAACATCATAAATGAAGGGGTGATCTGACTAGTGGACTAGCCATGTGTAATGAGGCTAATGACCGTCCGTGTACAACATAACAATGTATGACTTGATAAAAGTCGGCATTACTCCCAGCGAAGTGATTGCAAGTAGTTTTATGAAAACTTTTGTTTTCTGTAGTTCATCGCACATTCATGGTTTTGGTAGAAATTTCCTAAATGAAGGATAACGTTCCTCAGCTCCAGGGTCTCCAGTTAGTCTAGTGGTTAAGGCTATGGATCGCCAATCCGGAGACGGCGGGTTCGATTCCCGATCCGGTCGGGAAAATTTTCTCGACTCCCTGGGCATAATGTATCATTATACTTGCCTAACAATGTACACAAATTCATGCAATGACAGGCAAAGAAAGCCCTTAAATTTATAACTGTGGAAGAAGTGCTCAAAGAACACTAAGTTGAAGCAAGGCAGGCCAAGTCCCAGTGAGGACATAGTGCCATAAAGAAGAAGAAGAACGATCATCGGTATCCGGCGTTTTGAGCTACACGGTAAAAAATCTGCACTGTGATATGAACTGATTGACACTTGAATTCGCACTACTGTTCAATCAGTTTGTTATCAATTACATATCATTTGGCCAAGAACATCCAATGCCCCTTCAATTTTTATGGAACTTCACATCAATTCGTTGTTGACAATGTTTTGATTTCAAAACTAGAACTAAAAAAATGTGTTCAGCCGCAGCCAGATTTGATACCAAGTCCTTCAGAGTCACGATCAACTGTTTTACCACTAAACTACTTCACATCTGTTGGAGAGGTGTGAATCGAAGCGAAGCACTTTCTACCACCTGTCATCTATATTTACTTTCATGCCCAAAACAGTCATCACCAAATCAACAGCTTTTCACTTTGGATCGTATTGCTTTTTACAGTAGTGCAAATCGAAGGGATTTTCAGTTGATTTCTCCGGTGGGTTTGTTTTGGTCCTCAAATCAACACTGACAGCATTGCGATCTCAAAGGAAACGCATTTCTAATCATGTTGATTAGAACATTGAATAGTTAAGGGATTTTTCCCTTACATCGAGCGTGCAGAATTTTTACCGTGTAGAATTAAGGAAGCAACATGTGGATGAGTTTTAGAGGGAATCTTTTGGAAATCTCAAAGAACTCCTTGAGGAATCCTAAAAAAATATACTTAATGTATTGCAAGGATTGATCAAGCAGAATCGTACAAGATTACATTAAGGAATTGTAAGGAATCCCAGAAGATAGAAATTTAGGAATCCCAAAAGTACTTCTGCAGGAATTCCAAAACGAAGTATTCCATAAAATTTCCTTCAGGTATCCAACAACTCTTTCATACAAATTGTTGTTTGGTAAAAGTCCTCCTTACACTGATTGTGATAGCATGCTTGTGAGCTGAGAAAATAGCAAGTGAGTGTAACTCTTCGGAGGTGAGTGTTCCTATCCTTGACATCATTCAGGGCCCGATACGGTAAGCGCACGGGTATTTAGCACGGCCATCCTGGAGGTTTTTTTTCGGTAGGTATAGCGCGTTTAGTTCACCACTGGACTATCGCACTAGTTTTCACGAGTGCGAAAATGCAAATAAAAGTGCGCGATTGCATCCTATCGACTTAGTGTCTTCAGAGCACTTATTACATTATTACATCGAAGTAATAGTGCGCCGAAGACATCAATTTGATTTGATGCAATCGCGCAGTTTTGTTTATGTTTTCGCACTTGTGAAGACTTACTGCGCATTCCAGTGGTGAACTAAATGCGGTACACATCCAAGGCCATGGTTCTGCGGTTGAATATAAATTAAATCTCTCGCGAGAAAAGCTAAAAAAGATGTTCTACCCAGACAACCAGTAATCGTTCAAAATGTTGCATAAGATGATAAAGTGGAGGCGCATGTAAAATGTACGCAAATCGACCCACTTCATCAGCTTATGCAACATTTTATACGATCACTGGTTGACTGGGTATAGTCACAGATGTAAAGGCCTGGGTATTCAGCGATACCATGCTGAGGGTGACGGGTTCAATACCCGGTTTTCTTGCGTCTGGAGCTGCCCACAGATTTGCGTTGTTCAGACTATCGAAAGGTTTTTCGTAGTCAATGAATATCAAATACATAGAATTTGGAGAATATTCGCTGACATGCTGCAGGGTGATATGGAGCGTGACAATATGGTTCACACATAATCTTCCGGCACGGAATCCTATCTGCTGTCGCCAGACAGTCCTATATCCGATTAACGATAGCTTTGTAAAAAAATTTGAGAACAATACACAGAAGCGTGATGCCACGCTAGTTGTCGCACACAATCAGATCCCCCTTCTTGGGAACCTTCATTGGCGTCTGTGTATCATGTCGGCCGGAAAATTCGTGGTGTCTCAAATATTACAGAATAATTGGTGCAACATTTGCGCGGATGTTGATGGTAGATCGGACGTTCAAAACTTAAAGGAGTTACTCGAAGTGCTCAAACCAACGTTTTAGTTAGTCAATTGAGTCAGTGAGTCAATTGGCATCCTCGATATAGCGAATTCGGTATAACGTACATTTTGCTTCGATCCTAACGTACAACATTTAACATTTTTATTTTTCGCAGGAATAGCCCTTAGATTAACTACGAAATCACCCAAATCAAATGTTTTGTTGCAGTATTAGCCTTGTTACCCAGAATTAGTGCAATTTGGGGAAAAATTAGTGTACGTTATATCCCTTTCGTGACGAACCAGCACAATTGTGCTGTTGAGCGGTAACAGGTTTGCGTATTTTTTCATCTGTTTAGACTTTGTTTTAAGTAATGTAAACTGTTTTTTTTTCATAATTCAGCCATTACTTATACTTGTATGTGTGTAAACAAACTTTTGTTTACGTTGCCTATGGGATTTACCACTACAAGGCAAACAAAAAGTGGACAAAAATCGTAAAACATGAAAAAGTTTTACCTGTCGCATATTTTTTATTTCCGATTTATCTAGGTAGTCTAAGCTAGAAATTGAAAGATAAAGAGTAGTGCTTCCAAATGTGGAAAAACAGTTGTTGTTTTGTTGGGAAATCTAATAGTTCTGGAGAGCCAAAGTTGAGCTATTTGTATGGAAATTTTACTTTTTTGTGCTTCGTCCCGAAAGGGATATCGAAGTAAAATGTACGTTATATCAAAGCAGAAAAAACGAAATGACTTTTTCGTGAAAACTCAAGTTTTTCATTATTGGTTTTGTGAATTTCACCGAAATCATTATTTGGGATTACTTTCACGTCGAATACATCAATACTAGCATAAAAATATTAAATATTTGTCAGCTTCGATATAACGTACACTTCAATATAACGTACAAAGAGAAAACTTTTTTGTACGTTATACCGAAGAGTACCTGTAGTAGCCGTCTCCACTCGGTTCATGGCTGTTTGTCTCCAGTTCCGCATTCTGCGTAGGGTAAAAAAACTACATATTCATTTTCGGCTGATGCAGATGTGGTATTTTTTTATCTGTATTAATGAGATTTTTAGCGCTTTACTTCCCTTCTGAATCAAGTACTCACAATCTGCGAGTTTGTCGGGAGTGGGATTCGATCCCAGGTTTTTGGCGTGATAGTCACGTGTTTTAACCAGACCTGCAAAGTATCAGTGTCAGTGCCTGTTTTTCAGCCAAAAATGAATATTGCAGCGGTCGTTTTCAGTTCCTCGATGTGAGAACGGACAGAGTCCGAGAGCTCCATTCGTGAGCGACCCAACAAGGTCAATTCCCAATCATCCACACGCTACTCATTCTGACAGGCTATTCGTCTCAATCGGTGGCTTGTGAGAGTGAGTGCCCTATACGTTACCATGGGTGAAAACACTCAACTACAGAAAATTGAATGGAAATTTAGCCCTGTCAGCTCTCGCTTTCAGCACGCTGCGTGCGAGTGTGAGTATGTATTTCATTTCGCTCCCGTGTTGCTGATCGGAAATCAACATTAACAGGAAAACCAAAACGGAGAAAATGAAAAAAAGCAAAATATCGCTCCCAAAAAGGCCTGTCGAAAAATTGCAGCACTGGCTTTAAGCATCACACCAGGTCCGCTTCAGATGTGGTACACTTGGTTCTTAGTATGTGAGAAACCCATTTAACTACATAATCCCGTTCGCTATTGTCTCGCGTGGAAGCGAAAACAATAGATGCGCGAGTGTTTAATATTGATTGAATATTGTGTTGTTCCATGTTTTGAAAGCATATGGTTTGGCTTAGGGGTTGTTCATAAACCACGTAGACTTTTTGAGAGGGGGGAGGGGGTGTCTGACCAAGTCTACGTTCCATACAATTTTCAAAATTTTGGTATAGACAAAAGTCTACAAGGGGGAGGGGGGTCTGAGATTGCCAAAATTTGGTCTACGTGGTTCATGAGCAGTCTCTTATTGATGTGTCTTTTGTTGCGTTCAGCTGTTATCGTATAGAAAAGTGATCAAATCACATAACCAGCCATAGGTGACACCCACACACCTAATTTGAAATGCCGGGATCTCAGCATTTTCTCAAAATTTCGCAGAGATCCGCATCCGAGCGCTCGGCAAACAACAACATAACCGAGATCTCAGCAACTTTGGTAGTTCATTACTGAGGTTCGGCAACTGTTTTGCTGAGAATCAGCTAACGAATGCAGTTTTGACTGATATATCAGTTTTTGAATTTGCTGAGTAGTCGGCTTACGCCGAAAGCCGAACCCGCGTGCAGATTGACAATGTACCCTACACTGAGGATACTGCAGCACTGAAACTCTAACTTAATTTTTTACCATAAGAATTTCTTGCGGAAATCATAGTTACAAACTATGATTTCGGATTTAAAGCGTCAACTATTATTCTAATACTGTTACTGTATAAATTTTATAACACTATCGTATGAAAATCATACCAATAACGTTAGTAAGTTGAAACTGTGTCTTATGATTATCATACATACTTGATTTTTTTTTAAATTAAATGATATTGTAGAAAGTAAAGTGTATGCTGAATAGGATAAATACTAGTGGATGGTGGACACACAAAAAGCGGAGCGACGCTGCCTTCAAAACGGATGTTTTCCAGCTGTTGCAGTTTGGGTTCCGGAGCTGTGAGATGGATGCATGGGCCCCACTCAAATCCTTGTATTCGGTGAGATCGAACGATTTTGTTCATTGTTTATTTTATTATATCTGGTATAATCAGGTAAATGTGTATAATACATACTTTTCATACCATGAAATGCATTACATAAATGCTTTCTCGCCAAGGGAAGCATCCCATAAAAGCCCATCCAATTTCCAACTCCAGATATCTATGAAGTGGCCCAAGTTCTTGGACATCTTCTTCTTCTTCTTCTTCTTGGCGTAACGTCCTCACTGGGACAAACCCTGCTTCTCAGCTTAATGTTCTATGAGCACTTCCACAGTTATTAACTGAGAGCTTCCTCTGCCAATGACCATTTTGCATGTGTATATCGTGTGGCAGGCACGAAGATACTCTATGTCCAAGGAAGTCAAGGAAATTTACTTTACGAAAAGATCCTGGACCGACCGGGAATCGAACCCGTCACCCTCAGCATGGTCATGCTGAATACCCGTGCGTTTACCGCGTCGGCTATATGGGCCCTGGTTCTTGGACATATTCTGAGTAGATATCTAATCAACATTTCCTCTCCATCCCCGCTGATCGTAAGGACCTGGCCAGGTGTCGAACAAAGAGGTCGTTCAATGAAAGGTTTGTCAAGTCCCAGGCAACTTTTCTGGCGCATTAAACGTCTCTATCGACAGCCACCCCAGGATGTGTACGGTCGGCTATGCTATGCTATGCTTAAGGCCGGACGGGACGGTGGTTGAATCGACCGCCATTGCTCTGTTGCTAGTAAGATGCAAATCTCAACTTCTACTTCATATTTTTGACTAGAAATTTGATCGTTCATTTGCTCACTTGTGGTGCACAATCGACTAAAGTTTCAGCTACGTCAGTGCAGTGGAACTTGATATTTGCTTCTTCAAAATCGCGAGGCAAATTGTTAGAAAGAGAGGTAAGATAGGAAAAATTACACGTCGTCCCGTGCGGCCTTAAGCACTATTCAAAAAAAGAGAAACATTTTTTCTCATCTCTCTGAGGGCCTTTTACATCCGCTCGGGCCCCCGGCCCCCACAATCGTTAATCCTGGCCTGGGTTCGTAACTTGGGATTATTGTCAGGTTGCGAACCCGTGTTTAGAATGATTGTACTGTAATGTACAGTAATGATTCTTCTTCTTGGCTTTCACTGGGGCACGTTCGGTGTAGTACTAGATTTGTAGTAATGAGCTGAATTTTAGTATGGTGAGAAGGTCAATTCTCCGTTTCTGCAATGAAATGGTACAAAAAGCGTGGGTATTATGATTCCTTGCCTAATTTGATGCTGTTTGAGCAAAACTTTGGATAACTATGTTGTTTATGTTGCAAGAAATGGAGCAAACAGCAACACTGTTGCCCAAAGTTTTGCTCAAACAGCATCAAATTAGTCAAGGAATCATAATACCCACGCTTTTTGCACCATTTCATTGCAGAAACGGAGAATTCACCTTCTCACCATATTAAAATTCAGCTCATTACTACAAAACTAGTACATCACCGATCTGTCCTCTTGATAAGCGCCGCATGAGACTGGGCGCTAAGTAGGAGACTGATTCGGTATTGGGGAGCGTTGTCGGTTCGAATACCGGAATACAACAATAGGGTCTTCTACCATTTGGGCAGGTGTACCTATTTTGGGTACTTGTCGCTATAACTAAGTCAATTTCAAACCGATTGACTTGAAATTTTGTATAGTGTTAGGCACGTGCAGTATCTAACTCTGTACAAAAATTCAAATTGATCGGTTTGAAATTGATTTAGTTATAGCGGCAAGTGCCCAAAAGAGGTACACCTGCCCAAATGGTACAATACCCTACTAGTCGCGACATTATCTTGGCTGAAATCTTTTTATGTAAATCGATCGCTCCTTCATGTTTTCATTTCCACAGGATTCATATTACATAGTAGTACCTATACCTATAATATATAAAATAACAGAATTACAGAAACTTCGATTTGAAAATTGAGTTGTCAACACTCATACCCAACGTTATCCGTTTGATTTCCTCCTCGACAGATCTGCCGGTTCTGCTGGCACAGGATCCGCACCGACGAGAACGAGCTGTGTCCCGCGTGTCGGAAGGCGTACCCGGAAAACCCGGCCGACTTCACGCCCCTGTCGCAGGAGCAGATCGCAGCATTCAAGGCGGAGAAGCGACAACGGGACCAGCAGCGGAAGGCGAAAATCTCCGAAAACCGGAAACATTTAGCCAACGTGCGGGTGGTGCAGAAGAACCTGGTATTCGTCGTCGGACTGCCGCCGAGATTGGCAGATCCCGAAGTAAGTAGCATCGGGTCTGATGGTGGATTTTTATTTGGTTGTTCAGTTCATGGTTTATGGATTTTTGTTGACGCTTCAAACTCGGCCTGAAGACTAGCAGGAGTGAATGCATAAGTTTGGCATTTGATACTAATTTATGCATTCACTTCTGCTGATCTTCTGTGCAGATGATCTTCAGTTAGTTTTAGTTATTGTTTCTTTCTAGTCCTATAATGCTCTGTTATTAGTGAAGTGGGTACTATTTTCCTTTACAATTCCCAGCAGAAAAATTGACGGATTTGTTTCTTGCTTTCTCATCCTAGATTCTCAAAAAGCATGAATACTTTGGCAAATACGGCAAGATTCATAAAGTTGTTATAAACCCTAGTACAACGTACGCAGGAGTCCAGGTAATAAGAGTTCCACGTTTAGGAAGGTAACTGACATTTTTCCTTTGGTTAGTTCTTGTTCCTAAATACAAACACATACACATGTGAATCTCGCAACGTCCTGTTCCCTATTCCCCGAATCTGTTCGTCGGATTTTCATTTTCATTTCCCTATCGCAGCAAGGCCCATCGGCGTCGGCGTACGTGACGTACATCAACAACAACGACGCCCTAAAGGCGATCCAGAGCGTCAACAACATCATGCTCGACAACCGGCTTATTAAGACCAGTTTAGGTACCACGAAGTACTGTAGTCACTTCATGAAAAACCAAACGTGTCCGAAGCCGGATTGCATGTATTTGCACGAGTTGGGAGACCAGGAGGCTAGCTTTACAAAGGAGGTAGGTTTTGAGTGGGTACGGTGCTTCATTTATCATTTATCATTTGTAAAAAAAAATATAATAGTATCATTAAATCTTTTCAATGAGTTCTTCATGAAGACACAACAATTCGATCAAATCTTCCAAAACTTTTGTGAGATAAATAATGAAAATAAAGCTCTGTTTTACTGGACAGAAAAACATGTTCAATGGCTAAAACAATGTTGATGAAAATTTTGCAGAAATTTTTGACGGTATAATCAAGAGGAACCTTGCAGAGTTCCTAAAGAATATCTTAGCAGAGTTCCCAGTTGAATTTTGAAGTCCTTTTGTATTACTGGATAAACTCTGTGATAGTTTTTGTTGGGAGTATTTCTTATGGATTTGAATCTTCAATCAATACCTTTGGGTAATTTTTTGTAGTATATTTTGTGTCCATTCCTGGAAATAATTCTTACAAAACTTCTTATCAAATCATTTGAAAAATGTTTGGAAAGCACGAACACGCTGGCAAATGAAGCGCCGTGAATTGATTATATTGATTGCAACGAAACTGTACTCAAACCAACTTCTGTTTTAGGAAATGCACCAAGGGAAGCACCAAGAGTACGAGAAGCGGCTACACGACACGATGCAGGCCCAGTTAGGTCTGACGCCTGCCAGTGGTGGTGCGGGCCCGGCCGGAGGTACGACGGTGCCGTCCCTCAACGGTGGCCCGGCCGGGGTCGTCAACGGCAGCGGCAGCAACAGTACCAGTGGTGGTGTCGGCAATGGCAACGGTAGCAGTGGCACCGGCGGCAACGGAACCGGAACCGGCACCACCACGAACGGTATTATTGCGAACGGTACAGGCGGCAGTGGCAAAACAGGTGATTCTAAACATATTAGCGACATAACCAATGGACCTATACAAAGCAAAGAAGCTTGGCCAAGCTTATCCACTACGCCGATCAACGGTAGCACTCATGGCAATGGAGGCGGCGGTAGCAATAAGGAGAATAAGATTAACGGTAAAACAGGTGTGTGTGCGTGTTAGGTTTTCTTTTTCTTTGCGTCCTTTTTTTTCTATTTCTCTCAGAAGTAGTACTTGTCCTTGGAAGATTCCTAATTCAAGCCAAACCAAAATTTTAATCAGGCGATTGTGTAACGACAAACGACCGTCGCAGTTTCCATGAGCTAATCCAACAACCACCCCACGATTCAAATCCAGCTGCTAGTCCTGCATTCGACCTACACATCCTTTCCCATTCTGCCTAACTAGCCGTTAGTGCTCGTTGTGCCATTCGTTTTTAACTCCCCATCGTTATTTCAATGCATCTACCTAGAAACGTGCATTCGATTCTTCTTCTTGCACGGGTCGTTTTTTGGTATAACTCAACTTTGAATCAATTCACATTGAAATTTGTACATAAGGAGATAGCGTTACAAACAATCTAATAAGTTCAAAATTCAATGAGTTACAGCAAAAAAAAAGATACGTGCAAACGAAAAAATCGGATGTATTTGAATCATTCGGCTCGATCATCTTTCGTGTGCTTCTATTAACAACATTCCTGCTTGACCGATGAAACAATTCTAACAACCTTTGTGTGTGAGTTTGTGTTTGTGAATGTGGTGTTGGTGGTTGATTTTTTTGTAAAGAACTATAAACTTCTCTCAGTACTACCCGGTTTCATCTGTCGAATAACTTTGTTCACATAAAAAAATATCTCAGAAGAGATTGCATAAGGTTGTTGTTACCTGTTCGGTTACATTGATTTCAGAATCAAAAAGACGCAAAAGTCGAACACTCTCACGGCATCGCCTTTCCGCAAAAAGAACGATAACAGTTTTACTCTGATTTATTGAGAGTCCATATTGGAGACACAAGCCCTCAACTACCTGAAGAGCGTTTTGCAGCAGGTCGAAAAGGGTGTTGATGCACATATTGAATAACAATGTTAGTTAGTCGGGCAAAACTATAATTAGGAAAGCCGCTATTATCGAGTTGCCTCAATAGCGTATCTGCTACGATATTCCATAAAAGCGGTGACAAGACTCCCCCTTGGGGGCATCCACAAACACTCAAGTTCCTAATCGCTGCTTATCGCAATGTCGAGAAAAGATGTCGGTTCTTGAGCATTTGGTAAATCCAATTGGAAATCATTGGAGATATACCATGACTCCGAGCGGCTTCCAATATGGCATCAAAAGGCGCGCTTCAAAAGTACCTTCGATATCTAAGGAAACACCTGTTGGGGACAACTGGAATGCGGATAGCCCCTACCTATTCCGCCGCCGCTGGACTCGCGGGCGACTGTACATTCGTCACTCTTTGATGTCGACACAGCGCATACATGTGTAATTGTTATGAATGAATGTTGTCCAAATGTAAATAAAGTTTAGTTTTGTTATTGTTCGTTTTACCGCAACAACGCGTTTTAATTCGTTCGTCCGATTAGAGATGTTTTAATTTGTTTCTCGCGCTAATGATCTCGGTACGCCAGTTCGGCCACCACGTACGGGCGCGGGATACAAAAACACCCAAACAAGATTGCTTTTGAGTGAATGCTTTCTCAATACCACAACCCTGTGTAAAGAGACACTATCGACTTACCAGATTGGTAAGCTTGTTGGTTCACATGAAGAGGCACGCTGGCCAGATGAACATCACGGATGTGATGATCGACAATGGGTTCTAATCATTTCAGAAGAAAAGAGGTCAAACTGATAGGTCTGAAACTTTTTGCTTCTTCATACGATGCTCGAGACACTTTCGGAATAAACTGTACTGTAATATTCCGCCAGGATTTTGGAATTCAGGGTATCAAATATGCAAACAAATAGTTTTTTTTTTCAAAACAAGTTTGAAATAAACAAATCCCTTCTGAAGTAAAATAAGATATGACCCATCTGCACCTGGAGATTTAAAAAGAGCAAAGCTATTTAGTGCCCACTCAATCGGTTCTATAGTTATGACTCTTCGAACCGAAGCTAAAGAATCATAACTACAAGAAAGGACATCAGGTTCATCTGAAGATATAATATCCACACATCCGGGGAAGTGTGTACTGAATAAACATTCCAAAACTTCTTCATCAGAGGATGTGAAGTTACCATTTAGCAAACGAAGTTCAATCACTTGGAAATCCTTAGATTTTGCAAGGATTTTGTTCAACCGACCGACTTCACTCAAACTGGAAACATTTTTACAAAGGTTTTTCCAGTTCGTTCAGCTGACCGTAGAGCTTTTTGGTAGGCCTTGCGAGCCGACCTGACAGTCTCCGATCCAGCCGAACGACATCTGTTCCAACTCTTTCTATATTGTTTCCTGGGCTTGGCCAGATCAGAGTTCCACCATGGGGTTCCCTGTGGTCTTCATAGACCGTAGAGCGCAAGCTTCTTCAAAAGCTTCCATGATGAAGGTCGTTGTAGTACCAACGGTATCATCTAAATCACTTGAAGTGTCAATGGATGGTGGGTGAGTATCCATGAAATTTATCCGCAACCAAATCAGTAAAGCGATCCCAGTTTGTTGACCGGGGATTCCTGAAACGCAAAGTTTGCGAAGTAACATTTAAGTGTTTAAACAAGATGTAGCGATGGTCAAATAAAGATTCTTCGTCTGACACATGCCAATTGGTCATCTCATGACTAATTCTTCTAGAGCATGGTTTCCCAAACTGTGGGTCGCGACCCCCCTGGGGGTCGCCGGCCTTCATTCAGGGGGTCGCGAGGTTCAGCTGAATAATTTACTGTAACAGACAACAAATGAGGGAATTTCTATGGTGGGTCGCCGAAACACATCAACTGGCAAAAGGGGGTCGCGCACCTGAAAAGTTTGGGAACCTATGTTCTAGAGCAAAGCGTTATGTCTAACACTTCCTCTCTGACAGATACCATGAAGGATGGGCGGTTGCCTAAGTTAAGTAATACTACTTAAGTATTCCATCAAACTGGAGCCTCTAAAGTTAATGTCTGAGCTGCCTCAGATGAGATGGTGAATATTAGCATCACTGTCAACAATTAGCGGAATGCCTTTTGATGTGCAGTATGCGATGATTTGCTTCATCGATCCATAGGGGATGGTTGATGTAATGATGTGACAAATAAACCGAACGATAGACGTATTTCCTGTTGAGGTTTCCAACAGCAACATCAATTGTGACAGAACATACACATCTCTGGTTCAGGGATGAGTGTAGCAATGATTCCTTAATTGACAGGCACATGTGCTCGAGGCATGACACGCGAGTTTGCTGTTTCATTTTTACTGAAAGTAGCAAACACCGGGTTAACAAAGTTTCCTAGGTAGAAATTCCCCTAGGCGAAAATACACAGAGTACAATATAACAACATATTCATAAGGGCGGTATTATTAAGCCTCGAGTTTGAGACTTAAAATAGGTAGCCGATTATCTCGGAGAACCACAAGGTCAGCTGTACCATTGCTCCAATTAGTGCAGTAAAGGCACAGGCACCGATAGCATTTTGGTTTTTCTTAGTATGTTTTGAAACGATAGGCTGAAGGCTTCAGCAACGCAAGAGTACATCGTTTCTTCAATTCCAAAAGAAACGCATCTGGAGTAGCAGAGAAAGTGAGTTTGAGGTTTTCGAATGGCATTTGACACAGTGACAAATATCAAAATGATCAAAATCCAAAACATCGGAAGGAGTGTCATGAATGGCTTGGATGGCCTGAGAAGGGTTCGCTGTAGAATCGTTAAAGGCAAATCGGAACTTAGTTGCAAAAATTTCACACTTCTCTGTGGCGATGTCACCTGATAGTTCTCGGTAGTACAGCACAGTTGGCAGTCCATTCACGTTACGTTTGTTTTTTTACAAACAACCATAACTGCAAGATTTGATCACAAATTACGCGGTGTATTGATGATGAAGCGGACATATAACAATGTGATATATAGAACACATTGAGCATATTATATGTTTGGGGGGTTGGCATAATACATGTTGGCTATATTTCCTGTACCTACTACTCGCGAGGTTGAGCTGCATCTTAAGAACTACAGAGCGGTTATTACAGTACCGGCGAGCGACTTGGTTTCAGCTTGTTGTTGAACCACGCTGGCTTTCTCTTTGCAGACACTTCCGCACAGAAAATAACAGCAGCGATAAATTTAATTTGGTATCGATTGAAAAACGTCAAAGGCGAAAATACACAGAGTACACCGTTTGAAACGTAGGGGTAGGCGGGGCATAATGAGCAGGTGGGGCATAATGAGCACCTTGTATTTTCACTGTAAATCTTCAAATTTACAAAACAAATTGCTTGATTGTAACTTTATTAACTAAAATCCAATGAATTGATGACGAAACATTAGTCAAAAAAGCCGTTTACCTTGAAAAATTAATCAAAATGCGTAAAATGGTCATGCACCGGGAAAATATTATAAGAATCAGGTGACCTAAAATAAGGTTTTGGGAATCGAAATAACAATTTTGTGGGTATCTATCAAGTTTCTTGATATTCCCTGGGCCAATAAAATGTATTCGTAACAATTTTCAACTAATTGTTAAATTATTTTGTTGAAAATATATGCTCCAAAGAGTTGGTAGTAGGGTGGGGCAAAATGAGCAACTGGTGAAAAAATGATGAAAATGGTAAACATCTTCAACAAACGAATTATTATTTTGGTTTTCTTTGTTTTGATGCATATAGTAAGGTTTTGTCATTAACTTTCAATTTATTAGCTTGAAAACGTCAGTATCTGTATATTATCACCGTTTAAAAATTCCTCAATAGTAAACTCTTTGGAACCCCACAGTTCCCTACAAATTAAACCCCGTAATCCCTTCAAATT
Source organism: Aedes albopictus (assembly GCF_035046485.1). Lineage (NCBI taxonomy): Eukaryota > Metazoa > Arthropoda > Insecta > Diptera > Culicidae > Aedes > Aedes albopictus. The sequence goes on from NC_085137.1 coordinate 161,879,829, forward strand.
CTTATTGATTGTTGCCGGTATGCTTTATCATTGACAAGAATAGTCAATTAGCATTTGATTGTGTACAAAACTGGGATTGATCATCCTGCCCCACCTAGGGTGCTCATTATGCCCCACCCCCAAAACGCAACTCGCGATTTTATATGTTTTTAAAAACATAAAACTTTACAACATTTATAACTTTATTCGGAATTTCAACGATTAGCTTTTGTCAGTTAAGGTTCAAATGAGTATTGAACGTTAACACTACACATTGATTGCACTTAATTTACTGGATTTGGTGGTAAAATGCTTAAGCTGCTCATTATGCCCCGCCTACCCCTATAATGCGAAATAATAACGGTGACGATTAAACACTAGCGCAATTGTGACATGCGTTACCGACACTTTCGAGAAAAAAAAGTTGATATTCATGATCAACTTCATGTGGGTCGAACAGTCGGAATTCTTTTAAAGAAATGGTCGTTTTAAGATGTTCAACTGAACTGATGAAAGTTAATCGGAGAGTACTGCAGCATTAATCCGTGCAGCTTCCTATCGAAACTTTTTCCTGTATGTTTCTCCAGATAACTTGATGAGTCATGTAAAATTGTTCGTCGGAAATTACCCATCCAGCTAGACTGTCCCTATTCACATAATAATTCCATCTTTGCAGGGTTTTCTATTCACATGGGACTATTGTGCGAATATGGGAAGTAGACCAAATGCATGTGTTTTCCACTGAATTGAATTATAGAAAACTGCTAGTGCTTGTCTGAATGTGATTGCGTGCATAAGGATTCTGTTATTCGAAGTTTTTTTTTTCCTCTATTGGTTTATTTAGGACAGGCCTTCAGTTATTGCCGCCTCCATCAAAAGCCACCAGAAAATTATGCGTGCGTTTAGATTTCCTTCGAATGGTCTCAGCAGACAACAAACTCGCGTTTGGCACCTCCACTATTTGAGTGAATGTAATTTATCAGAAAAGCTGTGTAAATGAATTAGATGAATTTATTTGGATTGTAAGAAAGTGAGATTGCCAATAAAACCCCTTTTTACTATATGTTGTGTTTCTGGTGGCGGTTAATGAGTGTACGTGTATCGTGTATCCTAAAAAAAGTCTTCTAAATGTAGCAAAACATCCCAGGAAAACGTTTGCAAACCTAATTGGCCACCAAATACTAAAATAACTAACTTATTCCTTTACTAACACTCATTCAAGGTCTCAAGCAGTCAGTGAACAGTGTTGCATGTAAATAAGCAAATTCCGAAATAAACTAATACGATTCTATTCCCCCATTCATTCCAGTCGGTGGCAACAAGGAGAATGCAACGCGTGGCGATCGAAAGCATGAAAAGTCCCGAACGAAAGGTGGCCGAAAGCACCGGAACGGCCGGGACACGGATCGCGACCACCACAGTAGCAGCAAGGAGCACACCAAGGATAGTCACAGTAAGCAACAGAATTCCAACAACCGCAGCAGCAGCAAAGATAGTACAATTCCGGTGACTAGCAGTGCCAACAGTGTTGCCAGCAGCAGGACGGTGAGCAATTCTTCTAGTGGTAACAGTACCTCCAGTACAACGGCCATAGTAGGCAGTAGCAATGGCAGTAAGGTGTCCGTCGCTGCTGTAGTAGCAGGTCTAGCCAATGGGGATGAGGTGAACAAAGAGGTGCAGAACAATAGTAAAAACCTATCGAAAGCCGCCCTCAACGGGTGTGTAAGCACAAATGGTACAACCACCAACGGTGGAAAACTGGCCGCCGTTCAGCATTTGGTCGAGGATCTGGATGACGATGACGACGAGCTGGAATTCGAGGATCTGGACAACGACGCTCTGTCGTCGGACAACGATGGCAAAACGAATACGCCTTCGTTGAGTAGCAGCGGTTCCTCGCACGCTGGCGGTGACAGTGGAAGCACCCTGAGCGAATCGCCTAGCGGTAAGAGCTCCCCGAGTGCATTCCCCGATCAACTGAACAATGTGATAACGACTGGCAGCACTGTGACGGCAGCCAGTTCGACCAGCAGTAGTACCTCGTCCGCCGGGGAAAGCGCCATCACGACAGCAGCAACTCCCAGCAACTCGACGGCCATCACCAATGGTATTAGTAGCAGTAGTAGCAGTAATTACACCAGCACCTCCATCTCCTCGCTGACCACGTCGTCAGGAACTGTGGTGCCCAGCACCGAGGAAACGACTAGCAACAGTACTGAGCAACCCGTGATATCGTCATCTTCGTCGTCTTCGCTGTTTGGCAACGATGAAATCACAACTGTTACGACATCCGTGGCGGCGACGGCGGCCAACAAACAACAGCAGCAGCAGCAACAGCCGACAAATGGTCTCAACAAAATCAACAGTCTCATCGACAGCAGCACTTCACGATTCTCCAAGTTGGGCATTTTCGATGACAACAGCAGTTTCTTCTCTCACAGCACGTTCGATCCGTACAGTTACAACAAACTGGATGGTGGTAAGTTCGTGTTTTTGATGATTTTTGGGGCGATTCTTCTGTTGGGATTGGCGATAGCTTTCTATGTTAGAATGCAATAAAATGTTACAAACACCACAAAAGCACTGCATCGCTTCTTTGTCTGATCACGAAAAGTATCGGCTCATGGTGGCATCACAAGTGTGCATTATTCTCTGTAGAGTGAAGATACATTTAAACCCCGACACCTCACAGAAATCAAGCTGATTACAAGGTTGTGCCTTTACCCAGGATCAATCATTTGTTGCAAATATTCTTAAATTGATAAAATGTCAAAATCGATAGCAGATATGCTAACTGAATCACGTACACATTATTGAAATGTCTGATGATAGCTTTAGTTTAAATTCTGCTTGCCAGCAGCCCATGAGCATAGATAGCACAAGTCACTTAAAGGGATTTTAAATTTTTATCCACAACATTACTGAAGTTTTATACTGCCGTTCTACGCATAATTGCCCCATGTTATATGGGATACCCATATGACATGGGCAAATTGGGCGTAGAACGGCAGTATATTAATCACCTGCTGAAGGCAAGAATTAATCAACAGATCATTCATGCAATAATTGACGTTGTCAGAGATATACATAGAGGTAACCGTGCTCGTTCATCTGCCAGGCACGTGATTCAACAACTTTTTTAAGGATCTACGATTGTCTAAATTTCATTCATAGTTGTTTCCGCAACTTAGTAGGGTTCTGGAATATCCCCCAAGGGTTATTAAAATGTAGCCATGTAACTTGGGCTTTGAACATTAGCTGACTGAAACAAATGCAAGGACATGATTTGTTGAGTTCGTTTTTGATCTCGTTAGGTGTTATATCATCACTTGTCAGACCTTATCAGACGATTTTGAACATGTTTTTAAACATGTCGGCGTACCTACGTTGAAATTGTAGGAAAGGTCTTAAACATAATAAAAAAAAAAGTTAAACGCCGAGAATATTCTACTTAGGTTAGCATCATCTTTAGTGAAACAGACGATAATCTCCTGTTGATACAACACCTTTCGTTCCAGTTGTGAATGGTAATCTGGACAGTAGCCAATCCGCCGGTCTCACGTCCTCCCAGCTGCCGGATCTCCTCAGCGGTACCAACGATACCAACGAGCAGCACACAAAGGAGATCCTCAAGAACTTGGGTAACCTTCAGCAACAGCAACAGCAGCAGGCGCAGCAGCAACAACAGCAACATCACTTGCTGAACAATCTGCACCTGCAGCAGCAGCTGAATGGACTCGGTCTTGGAAACGGTAGTGTCGACAGTCTCACGGGGCTCGGCACTGGCAATACCGACGATTGGGAGGCCGCCTTTAGCAAATATGTGATGCGCAACAAACTGGACGTTGAACATCACGAGGAACTCTTACGCATGCAGGAATTGCAGAAGCGTAACCTCATCAACAGTGGACTGAATGTGACGCAATTTAATGGCTTTAATGGTAAGGATCAAAACTTTCGCTCGTCTCTCAGAATATAACTGATTCAAATTCTTACTTCACAGGAGATTATTCAGACTACTTTCACAACACGAACGAACTTAATAGTAGGTTACTGAGTCAACAACACCAGCAGCAGGCTCATCAACGTTTACAGCAGCAACAGCAGCAGCAGCACTCCGAATTGAGTCACATCTACGCGGGTAACATGTCAAAGTTCTTCGACTTTCACAAAAACCAACAACAGCAAGCAGCACAGCAGCAGAATCCACCCTTTTTACACAATGGACACTCCTCGCTGTCGGCAGCGGCGGACCCGATGAATATCGCCAACTTGCTCGAGAACAGCCGGTTGAATTCACACTTCCTAGATCAACACTCGAATGGTAAGTTTGGAGTCGCGTTCACACACGCACGATTACGACACTAATCGAATACCTCCCGTCAGGTTTGCTAGGTTCCCAATTACAGAAGCAGCGAATGATGAACGGCCAGCTGAATGCTCACAGTATCCTGTTGAACGGGGCAAATCCACAGCAGCAGCAGCAGGCACAAACGCAATCGCAGCAACAACAACAGAACAGTAGGCTTCACAGCTCACAGCAGCAACAGCAATCACAGCAACAGCAGCAGCAGTATCCACAGCAAACGCCAATCGTAGATGACGATTTAGGTAATTGTTACCCTCGAACTCACTTACAAAAGGGGTTGTTTAGGTTCACGCGATTTAGATTGGGGTAGTCCAAAACTAAATAACTTTCTAACGTAAATTGCATCCATAGCTTCTTAGGGAGTTAGATAGCGTAGTTTATCCTAGAAAACTTGCTTGCAAAAGTTATTTAATTTTCGTCTATTTCGACATGGCGCGCAACCATTCACAACAACACGCGCTGACTGCAGGCAAAATTTTAGGCTTTGACCCGTTCTTCGAGACCCAGAAGGCGCTGGCCGAGTTGATCAACGACGAGATCAACCAGCAGCAGATCTCGCAGAGTGCGGCAGCGGCCGCAGCTGCAGCCGCGGCAGCAGCAGCAGCCAACCACAGCAAGCTGATGGAGAACGTTCAGCGGACCCGGATGCCGCCGCCTGGCTTCAACCACATGAACGCATTCGGCTTCGGTGTACCGAGGGCGCAAGGTAAGTTTCTACTCCTTTCTTTCTATTGGTTGGCCAAAATCACACCAAGTTACGATCATCTCTGTATTCCTTTCCAAGGACGAATATCCTTTCGGTTAATTTTTTTTTTTCTCAAATCAAACCACCAGCATGCCTGTGAAAAGCTTACTCAGGAAAGGAAATTATCTTAAGCGATTGCTTTAGTCTGCCTTCTTTTCACGGTCACGGTGAAGTTCTGGTCCGTTATCGACCGGCCTTCGATGAAGCCGGCTTGATAACTTCCCACGTGCACATTCGAGCTAGGGTACAACAAGCAACGAAGGTTAACGGTCTCACAAAGTTCTCACATTCCAAAATGTCGTCTTTCTTTCGAATGGGGCAGATTACCTTTTTCTTCCACATCGGTAGAAGTTCGGTTTCTCAGATTCTGACCAGGGATGGCAAAAATACTTTTTTCTCTTTTCCGTTCATCGATACTGGCAGTAAAATAAAAACAAAACAACGGCAGCACCAATACCATCAGACGCCGCGCCGACGGCAGTCAAGCAGTCGCTTGATGGTTTTCGCTTTCCCACGGTAATATTTATGAGCAGTCATGCTGAGGCGGGTGATTGCGAAAAATGTCAAATATTTTCAACTGCTAATAACTCACTTGTTTTAATAAATAATTTAAATCGATTTGCACAAATAGCTAGAGCACTCTAGTAGCTTTGTGATGCATGTAAAGAAGTTTGTCTAGAAGCGGTTTGAAACGCAAAAAAATGCGAAAACGGGAGAGACAGAAATTTTTGTCGTCGTTGTGCTCGAGTATTGGCGCTCTCGCGCTTGGAAACCGTTTCGAGGAAGAAGGCTGCAGGAAAAAAAATGTTATGACATTTATTTTTCGAACAGTTTGAGTTTGGCTGGGCGTATGATGTTCGTGTGGAAAAATGTCAAATGTACAGCCGGTTACCCTTTTTTCCAGTACATTTCTCATCCCTGATTCTGACTATCAATCGGTGCAGACAGGTGGGAGTTGGATCATTTCCGCCCTCTGCTGCACTGGTGAAGTCGTTTCCTTCGTTACCTGGGTCTTCCGTGCCTATATTCTCCACGCCATTGAGATGCTCATCGAGGTGCTGCTTCCAACTTTCGATCACAACACGTGTTTTGATAAACACTAGAATCATCTGCTGCTTTTTTGTAATTTCTCACGGAATTGGTCCGGTTTGTGATTCATTCATTTATTTAGTTAACATCAAATTCATGATAGTACTGAATCAACAATTTGCCGCCATTACTCGATTTGCAGCTGCAGCTCTCCAACGTCGGTCACGCCCAACACTCGCCAGATCACGCTCCACCTGGTCCGCCCATCGTGCTCTCTGCGCTCCACGCCTTCTTGTACCAACCGGATGGTTAGCAAACACCAACTTTGCCCGATGGCATCCTTAACTTCCCTCAGCGTGGGAGTTGGTTCGTTCCCGTCCTCTGCTGCACCAACATAGTCATTTCCTCCGCTGCCTTGGTCCTCCGTGCCTACATTCTCTTCGCCATTCAGGTGCTCGTCGAAGTGCTGCTTCCACCTTTCGATCACCTCACGTTTGTCCGTCAGGAGGCTCCCATCCTTATCCCTGCAGATTTCGGCTTGCGGCACGTAGCCTTTGCGGGATGCGTTGAGCTTCTGATAGAACTTCCGTGTTTCCTGTGAACGGCACAGCAGTTCCATTTCCTCGCACTCCGCTTCTTCCAGGCAGCGCTTTTTCTCCCGGAAGAGACGGGTCTGCTGCTTCCGCTTCTGTCTGTATCGCTCCACATTCCGTCGGGTTCCATGCTGCAGCATTACCGCCCGCGCTGCATCCTTCTCCTCCAGAACCGCTCTGCACTCCTCGTCGAACCAATCGTTTCGTCGACTCCGTTCTACATACCCGATAGTGCTCTCGGCTGCGTTGTTGATGGCTGCTTTGACTGTACTCCAGCAGTCCTCTAGAGGGGCCACATCGAGCACACCCTCGTCCGGCAACGCTGCCTCGAGATTCTGCGCGTATGCGGTGGCGACATCCGGTTGCTTCAGTCGCTCTAGATCGTACCGGGGCGGCCGCCGGTACTGTACATTGTTAATAACGGAGAGTTTTGGGCGCAGTTTAACCATCACCAGGTAGTGATCAGAGTCGATATTAGCGCCACGATAGGTCCTGACGTCGATAATGTCGGAGAAGTGCCGTCCATCAATCAGAACGTGGTCGATTTGCGATTCCGTTTGTTGTGGTGATCTCCAGGTGTAACGATACGGGAGGCTGTGCTGGAAGAAGGTGCTACGAATGGCCATGTTCTTGGAGGCGGCGAAATCGATGAGGCGTAGGCCATTTTCGTTCGTCAGCTGGTGGGCGCTGAACTTTCCAATTGTCGGTCTGAATTCCTCCTCCTGGCCTACCTGAGCGTTTAGATCCCCTATGATGATCTTGACGTCGTGGTTTGGGCAGCTGTCGTACTCGCGTTCGAGCTGCGCGTAAAATGCGTCTTTGTCATCATCAGTGCTTCCGGAGTGAGGGCTGTGCACGTTTATTATGCTGATGTTGAAGAATCGGCCCTTGATCCTCAACCTGCACATTCTTTCGTCGATCGGCCACCAACCGATCACGCGCCTCTGCATGTCGCCCATCACTATAAAAGCTGTTCCCAGCTCACGTGTGTTGCCGCAACTCTGGTAGATGGTATGATTACCTCTAAACGTTCGCACCATAGATCCTGTCCAACACACCTCCTGCAGCGCTACGATTCCGAACCCGCGGTCCTTCAGTATATCGGCGAGTATGCGGGTGCTCCCGATGAAGTTGAGAGATCTGCAGTTCCACGTACCGAGCTTCCAATCGCAAGTCCCTTTTCGTCGCTGTGGTCGTCGCCATTGGTATCGGTTCGCATTCTTCTCTTGTTGATTTTCCGGTGCTAGTCTTTTTTTACGGCTGGCTCGCAGGGCCTGACACCAACCCACTAACCCAGGGAGCTGGGCTTACCTTCCCGGAAGCTACGGGTTCTGCATTGGCATTTCCTCCAACTACAGTGCTAAATAGCTAGGCTCGAGCGCCAGTCTTCGCCGGGGGTGGTGTTTTTAATGGGCGCCCAGGAGATAATATTTTACCTGAGCTTCCACCCCCCCGGTTTGTGATTATCGAAGTTTATTTTTCCGTTAACGGTATACATGCTCACGCCGCGAAATGGCTTCAGCAGTCGACCGAACGTTCGTCATCAGCTTCAGATCGGTACCAAGCAAGCTCAGTACATCGACATCTCGAATTTCATCGTCTAAAAAGTGAACTTCGAACTGCCCCAAATTAAGCATCTCCAAGTAATCAACGGTCGTGTTTTCATATTAACCGAAGCACCAGAAGCTGCGCAAAGTAGATCCTAGAACACAACATAAAGTATCAAATGGATTTCAACGGTAAGCTGTACACAATACCGAACCAGTGCTTAAATCTGAGAGAATATGGAAAATACGATCATCCACGCCAGCAACCAATACGAAGGAACACACAAAGGGAGGAAAGAAAAAACGAATCCTCATCAGTCGGTTGGCTTGTGAAGCAAACTGACTGGTGTCATTTGTTCTCACTTACTGCTGCGAGTGTGAAGATGCGGAAATGATTCAATGGATTTGTTTTATTGCTCAAAATTTGCAAAGACAATCATTTTGTTGGTATAGAAATGTTATACGTTACTATTATAAAGCCTGTATCCGCATTACAGGGACGTGCAAGGAAGGAAAACATGACGCACGAAAGCTGTAGCAAATCGTTTCCCATGCGACGGGACTGCTGCGATGCTTCATAACTCACACTGCAACACGCTCATTCATTATTGCTACCGTCGATGGGGGTGACAGACCCATTGTGAGATTGGGTCAAAACGGAGAAACATAAAACTTGAAATAGCTCATCAACTATCGCTAATTTATATCGAAAACTTTATATTATTTCAAAGAGGAGATGTTTTTACACGTCATGATGCAGAATAAGATGTTTAGCAATAATCGTTTTTTGTTCAAATTATGGCTAAACTTATATGATGAAACTACTAGTAAATCACTCTGAAAAAAATTCTCCTTCGCAATGTTTCACACAAGCACCTAACCATAAATTTTCTTATAAGTAGTTAGCTGTAGGTATTACTTGGTTGATGCAACGAAAAAAGCGGGCTGTCAATGCACTTTTTATTTAAAAATTCAATATTTTCCACCCTATGTCTAAATATTAAGAATGGGGGTGAGATTGGGTCAAGCAAGTTATCGAGTGCACATAAACTCAACTAAAAATTCAACTTGCTTTCCAGTCCCAATTTGACGTTAAAGTGGTGCCATGTTTACCATATCTTCATTAAACCATACTTTTTTTTCGAAAATATGTCGAAGAAGTGTCAAGCGAGTGTGTTCATACGTTTAGTGCCTAAAATCATTTATAACAATAAACCCATGCGTTTGGACAGCTCCTCTAATCAACATCTAACGTTTAGTGTACTGCAATATCATAAGATCACAAAATAGAATTAATAACGTTCTTCTGCTCCACTCATTTTTGAAATTTTTAGGAAATATCGTGAAACTACCGGACGGTAGTGGAATTCAGGAAATACAGGGGCTATAAAACCGGTAACATAGTACAATGTCGGAAAGTGAATGAACGTCGAATTTTGGTTTGGTTAAACATTTCTTATGCAATCTTTCAATGCGTCCCTCCCTCACTGTTATCACCCCCCTCCTCTCATGGAGGTTGAAACTTTCAATGAGGATGATTATGGTAGCTAGAAATGGCGATACAACATACAAACGTTAGTTTATCAAATTTCAACATTGTTTTCGGTGGTATTAGGTGGATTAATCATCTTTTGAAATTACCTAAGTTTTTATTCGTCATGGCTACATTGTATTTTAAGTAGGTTTACTAGATATGATCAATAAAATAAACTTATATTCTTTGATAGGCGACTTCGAATACTTTGACCCATTCTCACCCCCTCTAAGGGGTGAGATTGGGTCAATTTTCTATCATTTGTAGTTTGGTAAGCAATTCATGTAATGTGATACTTTCTTGCTAAACTATCAATATCACACAGAAGAGTATACATACCAAATAAAAAGTTATTCCGACTTCAATTGCATTTGTTATTTAACAAACAATCTTTGAGTATCCTTTTTTGACCCATTCTCACCCCCAACGGTACTGAAACAAGTGTGTTTGAAAATTGAAGTGAAACACTTTGGATTTTCGTTTCAATTGTGGGTCATTGAAAAATTTCAATGTGCTGAAAACACTATTTAAAACAATTTTTCAAATAGTGGTGCACCCCAATAGAATGATCATTATGTTTTATGAAAAAGGAACACAAGTTCGACCGCTTAAATCCAATTAACCGGCGCCTGTAACCATTGAGAGACTAACGCGCAAGAGTGAGACACTACGCTCTGCCGAGTGAAGCACATGCAACGCCACCCCGAAGAGAGACTACCGAGTGCTACGATGAATGAGAACGTTTTCCGAATCGAAAAGAAAGACTCGAATAGTGTGTCAAACAGATAAAGTGACTCATTCAAATGTTGCATGAAAGTGTCTCATTGAAACGAAATTAAACGCCCCTGATCAGCAGTCTCCGATTGCTTTGTTCGGAACCTGCAATCACCCGAGAGGGATTTGGCGATGCATTTGTACAGGACACATAAAAACGATTACAAGCAAATTATCTTTGAAGCCAACAACGCAACTTGGTAAGATTTCCTCGAAAGCATGAATGCATCACAAACCTCAGCAGAGCTCTGGAAACGTATCAATGTCATAGATGGTAAGCGGAAATTTACAACACTCACACTAGCCTGGCCCAAATACAAAAATGTCGAAAAATTCCACGGGGCACCCTCTAGAATCGTGCCTTTGGATGAGAAGAGCAATCTGTGAAAATTTCAGCTCAATCGGTTTAAAACTGAGCTGGCGCAAATGAGTTGAAGGTTTGTATGGGATCTTCAGTCCAAATATATAAAAATCGCACCGCAGTGCCGCACTGAGCGTGCAAAGAGAAATTCACTGAGGTGAATTCACCCGGGTGAAATTCTCTTTTCGCGCACAGTGTGGCACTGCGGTGCGGTTTTTTGACAGTTCGAAATGACATTTGGGATATTCAAACTTCCTTCTATCAGGTTAGATAGGAAGATTACATAAATACGATCGTTTTGGTGGTGTAAATCAAAAGAGCAGAATTTTCATGCTCTGAGTGCGGACAAGTCTGTCTGGGGGTAAAGCATAGTGGTGCCGATTCCCAAGGCGATCCCCACTCGTGACCTATCCAAATTTCGCCTAATCTCTCTGACCTGTTGTACGGGAAAGATTCTGGAGAGAATGGTCAACCGTCGAATCAAACAATATCTAGAAGCTAACGAACTACTAGACCCTTGACAGCATACTCTCCGTCCAGTCTTTGGAACATCTACAACTTTGCTGAACTCGGCAATGCACTCCAGAAAGCTTCTGACCAAAGACATCACGCGACCTCACTGGATATTTCTGAAGCGTTCAACCGTATACAAAGAACCTTTGTCCTAAGGCAACTGAGAATAGGCCTGGCATACGCTGCACTTCGTTCGTGACTTTCTCTCTGGACGGTCTTTCCGGGTTGTTATCAGAAATACTAAATCATCTTCTTTCGCCTAAGAAACGGGCGTTCCACAAGCGTCTGTTTTGGCAGTGATGCTCTTTTTCGTGGCGATGAATGGAATATTTAATGCAATACAGAATTATATCCACATCTTTGCTTACGCCGATGAAATTCTCATCATCGTTGTCGGACCCACACCCATGTGCGCAACTACAGCGATTTCGCTCATGACATGACAAGGATCCCTGCTCAGGCTGCGTTGAAAAGGATGACAAAATGGGCATCTAACATCGGCTTCCAGTTAGTAAAAGTGTTAGATGTCACATCTGTCAACTTGGGTATGAAACAAAAGGTCCACACCTAACAATTGAAGGACAGGCAACTTCACTTCGTAAGTCGCATCTTGGGAGTACTGTTGGGCCGTACTCTGTCGTTTCGCCAACCCTTTGACACTGTAAAAGCCGCTTGTAGAACGAGGTTAAATCTGATAAAATGCATATCTCGTCCGATATGAGTGAAATCAGTTATTGTACCATTTAATTCCGCCCTCTTTTGCTTATTCTTTGATCTTTACCCGGGCAGAAAAGAATTACAAAACAATTGCAAGATTTATCATTCAAAAAGAATTACTGAATGGTAAAATTTGCCATTGGTTTGTTTGAAATAAGTGACAAAAGGGCAAAAATAATAACTGAAATTGTTCTATGAAATAACTAAAGAATGTCAAATTTTAACATTACAATGGCAAACCAAGAACAAAAAAAATCAAGGTTGAGAATTGCAAAATATACTATTATTGAGTTATTGAAAACAGAACAATATCAAAATTAGTTATTCGCCTGTCAACAAAAAAAATATCAAAAGTTACCATTAGAAGTACCAAAATTCAAATTTTGTCATTATGTTGTTTTTAATAAGTGCCAAAACTGCGATGGTTCATCAAACTCGTAAGAGGTCAACAATATCTCACCAATTGCAAAATTTGTTATGATAGCAAAATAAGACATTCAGCAGTTATTCTTCCAAATTTGATAAATGACAAGCGAATGCCATATTTTGATATGATATCATTTTATGCTATTGACATGTTATTTTAAGCTCTTTATGAAGAACTCATGAATGACAAAATAAGTTATGACAATAAAATTTATTATTCTTTTGTTGTTGGTTTGCCATTCACCTCTACCCGGGTATTCACTCCTGGATAACTGACACTGAGGAAGATTACAAGTGATAGTCGAAATACGCGTATCTGTCAAAGGATAAGCAAAAGAGGGCGGAATTAAATGGTACAATAACTGATTACAATCATTCGATGGAAGAGGATGTTCCGATTGTGTGATCTATTCGGATGAGATCCTCAGTCTCGTCTACAGTACATATGTTCGACTGATCTCCGGGCTTCTGCCCCCTCAACTCTGCCTGTGTAGAGGTTGGTCTGCTACCCTTCCAGATAAGCATCATCGTAGCTCTTTGCATCAAGAGTGAGGTCTTCTCCACCAAGAACATAAGTGACGATAGAGTCTTTCTTCCCGTCGAAGGGAGACAGAGCTCTAAATGCAGTAGTCAACATGGATCTCCTTCCGGTTGCAAAGGTCCACTTGCTTGGAAATAGGAGTTGGTGTTCCGTACCGACGAAAATTGACAATCGAGTAAAAAATAGCTTCTCCACCGGCTGCAACTCTGCTGCTCTACGAAGGTCGGTCGCGGAACTTTTGCGTGTCTCCTATCTAAACGATGCTCATCGGTTTTTCGATGGATCGCTCTCCCATCTTGTAGTCAGGCTAGGTGTATCCGGTGACATCCCACCGGTCAGTATGAGTCTTTTTCCACAGTGCTTAGTTTTCTCTGCCGAAGCAGCAACAGCCTTCATCGCTGCTAACACTCCATCTCATCGCCCAATTTTGGTTCAAACCGATTCTGCGAGCGTCATATCGGCGCTTCAATCTGATACACCGACACACCCCTGAATCCAGGGTATACTTATGCACGTTCCAGCTGATTCAGCGTTCACGTGGATCCCCAGACACGGCGGTGTCCCGGGAAATGAAAACGTCGATCATCTCGCTGGGGTAATCTGTGGAACCAATCAAGAACAGCTTTTCTGCGGAGGATGAAAGACACGGCTGAACCACGGACTGATTTGTCAACGCTTAAAGACTACGTCGACCTCGTGACATCGCTGATAAGATTAGAGAAGTCACACGAGAGGATCCGGATATCATCAAAACACTGATCAATTTTAGCCATGATTGTAACCTATACGAATTCATTTAACTGCTCTATCTCCTTCGGGTCAGTCCTCCGTCTGTTATTGTTTATTAATTTAATGTGTTGAAATAACGCTAGTTATAAGAATAAAATAAGTATCTGATGTCATCGACTGTTTGCTATCCTCAGAACATCTCTAAGAATGCTAAAGAGCAATCTCTTAGAATGCTAAAGAGCAAGCTGCTTAGTTGAACTTTTGGTTACACGGAACTTGCCTGAATTTAAAATTAACTCGTGTATTGAAATTTCGGAAAAATCTTAGCATACGAGCATGTTTAACCCTAAAAGGGATACCTGGGGTCCATTGGACCCCAGGCGCCTTTCAGAGCTCATCTTTGATGGAACACACTCAGCGAGGTGACGAAACTGAGTCCATAAAGGTATCCCTTTTAGGGTTAATAACAATGTGGGTCGGCTTATGGTTTGGTTGAAAATAAGTGCGTCATTCGGCATAAGGTCACATAGCATAAAGACAGCTGACATAACGGTCATTTGGCATGATAGACACTTGACTTGGCCAAGACTTCTCACAGAGTTCCTCTCGGTATTTCCGTAAAAGTAATTCTTGTGATTTTTTCATCAATTCCTCCCGGGATATCTCTCCGAGGTTTCTCTAAGAGATTTTCTTTTAATTTGTTTAGACATTTCTCCCATGCTTTACTTCGGAGGGTCTCCCGGGATTTTTGCTAGCATTCCTACTAAGATCCATCCAATAGTTTTTCACAGGATATCTCTCAGAGATTATTCTGGGATTTTCCCCAAAGTTTCTCCTAATAAGAACAAGTGGCAACCCTAAACCCCCAAAAACCCTGTTCGAAAAGATTTCTGAACACACTGTTTTAGGAAAAGGAATAGAGATGAGTTTTTGATCAAATTGTATAGAACATTCAAATCTGGGTTATCATAGAGTCAATCCTTATAATCAACATTCTTTATATGAATTTCAGGTAGCAAAATCCTTCCGTTCATGAACCTAACCAACAGCGCACAGCAGCCGCAGCAGCAACAACCGCAGCAAAGCAACTGGGGTCAGCAACTACAACAGCAGCAGCAGCAACAACAACAACAGCAACAGTTTATGGGATTCCCACAGAATGAGCAAGCTCATCTGTCTTCATCCCAACAGCAGAACGGACACAACAAAGCAGGTACGTTTCATAGTTCGATGTTCCAATCACCTTAATATGAGCGAAAATATACTCAATATCTCTTTCCGACGGTCAAGGTTACGGCAATAACTTCACCGACTGGACCTCGTTCGATCCGGCCATCGTCTCGTTTCGTCAGTTTTCGTTCATGAACGGACCCAACCAGCCCGGGGATATGTTTCTATCGGCTCAGCAGAACCAACTGAATCAGCAGAACCTCCAACAACCAGGACAAGGTAAATGCCCTCTGTCAGCAACTGATTCTGGTATGCAACCTTTAAATTAAATTATTTTTCAACCGCCCTTTCAGGATTCGGACACCACGGCATTAACTTGCAGTCGAGTCTGATGAACCAACAGCAACAACAGCAGCAGCCACAGCCAGGAAATCCACAAGCACAGGTAAACTATGAAGACATTTTCTTCCATCATCAGCAACACCATCAACAATCACATCAGCTGCAACAGCAAGAGCACCTCTTTCATCGTCACCAACAGCAACAACTACAACTGTCCTCAGAGCAACAGCAAGCTAACAGAAATCTGAACGATTACCTCAGCATACTGAGCTATCCATTGGTGTCTTGCCCTGAATGAAATTGTAGCTCAGCAGCTTTGTAGATCGAAATGCTCTTGTTGCGTTAACCTTATTGCCATGCAAGCACGTATAGAAAATATTTGAAAAAAAGCATAATTGGAATAAATTATATCAATAGAATGGTTTTACTCCTTTGTCAACTTGTTCGTTAGTTTTGTTCAACAATCCGAGATGTAGATTGACTTCAACGAATATTTCCGGAATGCTACTTTGCGGATTCCCAACTCTTTATGTTGTATTTACTAGAAACAGTCAAAGGCTAGGTCAAAGGTTTGTATTATGACAATATATAACTAGGAATGAAAGGTTATAATAACTTATGACGCCTGAAGTCACCTGACATTCAAAAGCTAGTTTTCTTTACTAGCCCGGAGCTCAGTGGATTGAAAATCTCTTTGACATATCACGCGCCCATTTCGTTCCAGGTCAATTTCTCGCACGCGACCTCCAACTGGCTGAACAGCGAGCAGAGCGCCTACATGAGCAGCCTCGCCAATGGATTCGGCGCTGGATCGAACTACGACAAGTTCTCCATCCCGATGCCACCTGGCTTCCAGGCTGCAGCAGCGGCGGCAGCAGCAGCCGCAGCCGCCAACAAACAGAAGGCCGAATGCATCAACTAAACCCGTCAGCAAGCCACCGCAGCCAGTGTGTAGAGAAAGTCTTAGCAAAGCCACAAACCCCCATCTACTACCATCCGTCTCTGTAGTATCCGCAAAAAAGAAACAGGTAAAATTTAGCTAATCGGAACCGTATTCAACTCGTTGACCTAGAAGAGTGTCGTCATAAAACGACCCAAGCTACATTTTCAAGTCCAATTAGCTTTAAGGAGGTTTTGAGAACCTTCTTAGAACCGGAATAACTTTATTTTGGATTTGTGATGGTGTCAAGAGCCGCATCGAATCTGCTTAACTTGAAAATGTTACTTAGGGTGTCATTAGTCGCAATGGAGGTTTTATGGTAGTTTTGAAGGCCTCTTGAAAACGCTTTAAAACCACGTTAAAACCTAAATTGTTACTCAGAGTGGTTCAAGGACCTGGAGGAAAGCGAAACGCAAAGTTTTCAACAATAAGGTGAATTTCTAGTTATACCGTCGCATCTATTTTTTTAGTTTCTGAGTAATTCTCTGTTCAAATCTTTCTGTGATCTTTGAGTAACTAAGTGTTAAGTAGCGAGAGGAGGGAAGCGAAAAAGAAACGGATGTAGCCAGCATTTACGATTACGAACGAGCAAAAGACAGCTTACTAGATATACTATGTTTCAACAATTGAGGCTTCGTATCAGCCCACTCGCGCAAACTCATCACCAGAAGTTCCGTACTATTCTGTATTAAGTTTCAAGACTTTTTTTTTTGTTTACAATAACGTCGCCGCCGCCGTCGCCTAAAATGCAAGTGATTCGTCGTGGATTCGATCCGGAGTTCGAGATCTTCCGGTTCATCGTTTCGAGATGAATCTCTGCCAAATTGTTGCCTCTAATAGCTTGATGAAATAAACGACCTGTCTGTCGTCCATCGCTTTCATCAGTAACATTCAACCCTTTTGAATAGTATTTGATCGAAAGCGACCCGCGAACTATTCTCATAATACGCTTATAATGCTTTTCGACACAATTTCAATTGGTTTCTGAAATTTTATTGAGGAAAACATTCTGATTTCTCTATTCTTTATATTTCGACTAGAATCGTTTTACTTGTCACCTTAATTATGAAAACATTTCAAAAATTGGTAGTATCCAAGTGTAATGATTGAAAATTGACAATGGAACAGCGATTGCTGAATAACGAATTCTTTGAAATCTTTTAGATTGAAGGCTAAAAGTTTGGCATTATGTTTTCTAGAAAAATGGTGGGGTTTTGTTTCAGTGTAGTCAATATTGACCAGTCGTTCCCAAACTGAATTTAGTTTAGACTTTGAATCAGGACAAGCGTCTGGTGATCCTACATGACGCCCAATTCAGCAAGTTACGAGTGGTAATTTTCAGTGGTAAATCATGTTACTAATTAGGATTAAACTATCTGACGTCTGGTCCGTGTCGTTTGATTGTTGATCTATAAAATTGATGATCGACCTTATCGATCAGCTGTCAAACGATATGAGAATAGTGTTGTACCGGCCAGTATCTATCAATTAACAGTTGATCGATTTGGTCGATCAACCTTAACCTAATCTATAGAAACAATGTAAATCAAACAACTGATCGTTTGATCTACACTTGAATGTAATGCTAATGAATGGTCAATCATTTAGTAAAAATCAATTTATCAGTTTAGAGTTAAACCAACTTAACTGATAAAAGCATCGCTGTTCCAGAGTCGCAGTAAAATGTACCTAGGGAACTGTTGCATTTCAAAGCCTCGACAAAGACCAAAAGACGCCTTTTCTAGGTTATAATTCACGACAAACATCAAACCAACAACTATTCACCAAATGTCTCTAATCCAACTCGTATTGGTTCACCTTATTTCCGCTGAAATGTTAGTCTGCTAAAACAAACACAAGCATATTCACGTTATATAGTAAATGGAAAAAATGTCATCAATTTTGAAGTATCATAACACAAAATATTAGTCAAATTTAACCATCGTACACTACACCAAAACAAGCTGGAACGTCAGAAAACCTTGGAACAAAAATCTACACAAGCTGAAACAATTACAAAAAAACAATGGCTAACTACATAGAGGAAAACGGTTTATTGCTATATATTATTATGATTAAAACTTATTATTCATTATCCAAAAACCACATTTATCGATAAACGCCGAGAACGAAGAAACAGACCGTTGTGATCCCCCTCTAGAGCGCAGTACTAGAACAATAATACCAACACACACACACACACATACACTAACACTTGATCAACGCGCTCACATATCTGAGGGGGTCGGACTACGCCACCCTGTGTGTGCACATGCAATCGCAAGGATCGTACCTCGAAGGGTAGGGGGTTTTGGACAAACGTTAAGGATGCGACCGCCTCCCATCGAGAAACGATCTTTCCATTTGAAAAAAGGCAATTTGACACATTTTTGAGCACGTGCTGCTGCTGCGCTTGGGCTTAAGCTGCTACCCCGCACGGTAAGCACTACAGCGATACAAACAAAGTAAACATTGCCTTTCTACTTCGAGATAGCGAGATGAAGAACAACGTTGATTATGATCACGTTGATGATGATGATGACGATGATAAATGCAAGGAGTCTGCTGTTGCTAGGAAAAAATAAAAGTGATTTTGAGGGAGTGATCTACTACTGCGTCCAAAAGACGATGCTAGGTCAGGAGAATCTTGAATTGATAAACGCCAAGTGCAAGAGCAAAAGAGAGGAAAAGGAAAAATGGAAACATTATAATATGTGAAAGACGATATAAAATGAAAATCCACAAATGGAAATATTATGGACAAAATCGTGAAACATGAGAATATACTTAAAATATGAGCAAATTGAAGCATAGCTGTGTACTGGATTAGAATATCACAATCCCTGTTCGAACGCTCCACTACAGCCAACCTCGAAGGTATCCCTATTTATCGTGTAATAAAATAACTTCCTAGACGAATCCCATCGGGCTCGGTTCCGCCTGTTTTGCTTTTGACTCATTAAGGGACGATTTCTTCACCTTGGTAACTTTGGACCCGGAGGGGTCATATATGACCCCAACATAGAAACGGCTGTATACGTTCACACATTCAATAAAACAGAATACTGTCTTCTGCGAAGTTGTTGCAAATTGAGTCTATTAAGGAAAACATGGGAATACATATTTGTATTTGGGATTACAGCCTGAACACCATGAAGTCTGGAGAAACGAAATAATTGACATACCACTTGTTCTAAAAGCTGAATTTGGATATGGGTTACGTTCATATGTATTCATTTAACCTTCGTCCAGAATATCAAGAGGGGTTTTATATTCTCGGGTGTTCTAGGTGTTCAAAACTTTCCTATAGTAAAGTCCTTCAAATCTACAAGAATAATTTTATGCGTTTTCGTCATAAATAATAGCATTGCATAATCGACTGGGATCCGTGAAGCTCTTGAAATCTACAATGTAATTTATAGACACTATTATAGGTCAGCCAAACTACCTCGGAGTTCAGAACTTCAAGTCTACGCTACTAACAGTAGCCATATCTGTTATACTGAGTAACGCTGCATACTCAACCGCGGTTACTGGACCAAGTCGAAGCTTATTATAAATTATTATAAGCGTTTGGGACATTCGGGGTCGTCTAAACTGTGTGATAATGAAATCCTCAAGTCTATAAGAAAAGCTTTATGTGTGTACGCCATAAATTATAGCAATGCATAATCTGCTGGGGTCCGTGAAGCTCTTTAAATCTTAAATGTCATTCAGAGATACTAAAGGAATATTCCAGGTCAACCAAACCATCCTGGAGTTCAGAACTTCAGGTATACACTCGTAACAGCAGCCATGTCTGATATACTGAGTAACGTTGAATGATCAATCCGGTTACTAGACCATCCTGACGTCTACTATACATTATTATGAACCTTTGGAACATTAAGCTGCCGCGAATCGCCCGTCAGTCCCATCTGCATTTTGGTCAAAATTGAGTTAATGGCAGTTTTCGACCTTTCTTTGGATGATCTTTCAGCTGCGTGAATAAAAATATATAGTTTGTTCAGAAACACCAAGTCAGATTGTCCCATAATGAAAAGTAATCGCAAGTCAGTCCATTACGAACTTATGTATCCTGCAGTACAAAACTAAACACTTTTTAAGTCGATTTTATATTTTTCGCAGTTGCGTTTTCATGTTTGAAACAATTTGTGAAAGTTTCATAATTATCTGAAAAGTGTTCAATTTATGGCCATTTTTTTAAATTTTACATAGAAATCGAATTTAAAAACTTCAGAATCCATTTTCTCAATGTCTACTTTTTACAGATGGGACTGACTTGCGAATCACGGCAACAAGGGTAGTCCAAAACTGTCCTGAAGTTTAGCTCTTGACAGTAACAGTAGCTATTCTCACAATGAACTGTAACATTACACATCTAACTGTAATCTGTAATCGCTCTAGCCATGAGCCATTCCAAGATAGTTTTAAGATATTCCAGATCAATAAAACTACTCTGGAGACCTAAATTTCAGGCCTTTAGGTGTGATCATATCTTTTGCCACTACGTTAAGTAGTGTTGCATATTCAGCTGTATTTACTGAAGCAGTTCGAGGAGCAATAAGCGTTGTGCTATATTTTTGGGATATTATGGGCCCACATCGGTTCTTCAGCCTTAATACAAACTTAGTTCAACTTATTTTCTTGACTATTCAGACACAACAAGTAACGCTCTTGTTTTCGGGGATATGTATACAGTTGTGTGTGGTGTAGGTGCCAAGGTGAGTGACTATAAATCAGGAGGTCCGAGTTCAATTCCCAGTTTTCCCACAGATTGATCTATACATTTCTTAACATCTCTTCTAGAAATAGACGCAGCTAATGGTAAAAATAGGCTCACGAAAGTGTTTTTATGTTATTTTTTCACCATTAATCAATTTAATTGATTACTGATTAAGCGCATATTAAGCCTTCAATCAGCCTTCCAAAGAACCTCAAATCAGCTTAAGGTTGAATAAAATCACCAAAATTAGATGTTTAGGAGCTGAATAAAGGATTGTACCTCTTGTAGGGGTATTAGGGGCATAATGGACACCCTAAGCAAATGACCATGTTAGACCTGTATAACCGACAAAAACTGAACATATTATCAGTTGGCTTACAACTTTAACTTGTTTCCTACGTATTTCAATCATTTACAGCTGGTAGAATGTCATTATTGTGAAGAAATAATGAATTGAAAACCGTGTGTTTTTTGGGGCTGGCAGGAAAGGTACGGGGCGAAATGGACACCCATCGGGGCATAATGGACACCCCTGCATATTTTATGCTGTATCTTTGAGAATATCGACCAGTTAAGTAATTTGCCAACGGAGATCAATACCACAGATATAATACTCCATCTTAGACGAGTTGACATAACTTCAAAGTTAATTAAATAAATTTTAGGCTAAAACAATCGGATTGATTTTTTTCAAACTCTCTTAAACGCCTAACAGTATGCAACGCGCGTACATCCATTCATAACTGCAAGTGTTCATTTCGCCCCGAACAGACTGCAACATTGAAATTGCTATTTTGAGTAAGTTCTGATAAAAAATGTAATACTGCATCCATTGCTAAATCTACGAATACATGTAGATAAGCTAAAAATTCACTTGTTTGTATGGTGGACACACTCAATCACTCGTAATACCTTATTTGCTGCTGCTTCGAAATTATAAGAAATCCACCATATGAAAAACATACTTCAATTTCAATGATATTTTGGTCATTTTGAAGGAATATAAATGGTACTTTTGATAAATAGAACAATGACTTGTTCCTTTACACTTATGCATTGAAAGTTTTACATAAAAGTCAACGGTTTCGGCAAAAACAGGGGTGTCCATTATGCCCCTAATCCCCCTACTCAGCTTTTGATCAAGTGAAGGCTGATTTAAAATAGAGAAACGTTTGTACGTACAGCATCAAATTGTTACCTGGGGTTTCTCCAAAGACTCGCTCTGAATGTGTTTCAGATGATTCCTCTAGCAATTTCTCCATGCATTTGTACAGGAATTTCTAGAAGGAATCATTCAGAAATTTATCAAAGAATTCCTATATACATTTCTACATGGATTACTCCACCAATTTATCCAAACGTTCCACTTAAATTTTCTCCAAGAAGGTTTCTCCGAAATTTTTTCACGAGGCTACTTCAGAATTTTCCTTAAGGCGAAACTGGATCCATTTTCTCACTGTTTGGTTTTTGATTTTTAATAAAATAACGAAGCAATATTTTCAAAATCGGTTTTCGTACACATGTAGAGTATGGATCAAGGTACCTCCTAAATTTTTCCTTGGTGGAAAAAGATTTTCGTTTTTTGCAGAAACCATTTTTAAACAAAATTGCACAAAAAAATGGTTTCTGCAAAAACGAAAAACTTTTTCCACCAGGGAAACATTTAGGAGATTCCTTAATCTATACTCTACGTGTGTACGAAAACCGATTTTGAAAATATTGCTTCGTTATTTTATTAAAAATCAAAAACTAAAAAAATGAGGAAATGCTTCCAGTTTCGCCTTAAGTAATCATCTCAAGGATAGCCCAAGGAACTTCTTCCCAAAGGCTTCTCCAGGGACCTTTTAGGGAATTCATCCAACGGTTCATGTAGGGATTTTTCTATGGAGTCCACAAATAAGTTCTTTAGTAATTTCACCATAAATTCCTCCAAAAGTTGCTGTAGAAGTTTCTCTATGAATTTCTTCGAGGATCCCTCTTGAAATTTATCTTAAGATTCATATAAGAAATTCTTCGATACTCCTTCAAATCTTGCAAGAATTCTTCCATAGATTCTTTTATGAGTTGCTCCACGGATTCTTCCAGAAATTCCTTCAATTCTTTATGAAACTCTTCTACGATTTCTTAAGGAATTTCTTCATGGATTACTCCAAGGATTCTTCCAGTTCATAGTCTAGAAATAACTCGAACAAATAATGCGAGAACACCTCGGAGGATTTCTCCAAGATTTTTTTTATTGCGCATGTAGTTCACCATTGGACTGCGCACTCAGTCTTCATAAGTGAGAAAACGTTAATAAAAGTGCGCGATTGCATCAAATCCAGTTGATGTCTTCGGCGCACTAATTCTTTGATTTATGCGGAATATGTGCTCTGAACATATTGTATTATAATTATATTCAATCGATTCATTTGGGGATGCCGTATAACTACTATTAAACAACTGTGAAAAAGCTGAAAAAGCTCCTTCTCAAGATGTTATTCAGTTAGTGGTTACATAGGAGCCGAGAAAAGATCTATGACTTCGTGGCATAGAAGCTGCTCGCACAGCATATACATGTGGATTAAGCTCGCCAGATTCATTGGTATAGGCCTTGCATAGAAGCTTCCTTCCATATGTACAACGCAGTATCTCAGCATCAAGCCGTATTAGGGACACTTTGTTGACGTTTACATTAACAATAAATGTTAGTTGGGATGCCCACTTACGTCTGGGGATATCGGGGTACCTGTACAAGATTCTAGAAAGTTACTTTCAGAATCGAGTACTACACTGAAACCTCCATTTAAGTCGATGCATGGCTGATCGAAAATATTTTTTCCCGAAAAGGCAATGACTAAACTATACAGTTTTATATTTTTTGACAAATCTCCTTTGTCATGCGAAGTGTTAAAAAATATTAAAGTCTATAGTTTTGTCATTGCCTGCATGGTAAAAATTATTTTCGATCAGCCATGCATCGACTTAAATGGAGGTTTCAGTGTAGTTTACGACACGGAGGTGGGTCGGAAGTGCTTTCACATAACCTCAGGAGTCCCGCAAGGTTCCATCCTAGGCCCGGTGTTATGGAATGTCATGTACGACGAGGTGTTGAGGTTAGAGTACCCAGTGGGAGTGGAGATTGTCGGATTTGCCGACGACATTACGCTCAAAGTCTACGGTGAAACGATCGAGGAGATGAAGTTGACTACCGAGCATTCGATCAAGGTTGTGAATGCGGTCCAGGAAACTGGAGCTGGCTCACCACAAGACGGAGGTGACGGTTGTTAACAATCGGAAGTCGAAGCTGCAGGCGGAGATCAGTGTAGGTGAATGCACTATCCTGTCAAAACGCTCCGTCAAACACACTTGGGCGTGATGATCGACGATAAGCTTACCTTCGGTAGCCACGTCGACTATGCCGGCGGTAATAGAGCCTCGACAGCTATTGCGGCACTATCCTTGATGATGTCCAATAGCTCTGCGGTGTACGCCAGTAAGCGCAAGCTTCTGGCTAGTGTTTCTACGTCCATACTAAGGTATGGCGGCCCGGCTCGGGGCACCGCGCTAAGTACTGAATGCTACCGACGGAAGCTGGAAAGTACTTACAGGCTTATGTGCCTGAGGGTTGCGAGCGCGTACCGTACCATGTCACACGACGCTCTCTGCGTCATTACTGGTATGGTGCCTATCAGCATTCTTATCAATGAGGACATGGAGTGCTTCGAAATGCGCGGCACAAGAGGCATACGCAGGACTGCCAGGATGGCCTTCCATGGTCAAATGGCAGCGCGCGTGAGACAGTTCCACCAAAGGAAGGTGGACCCATAGGTTGATACCGAGGGTAGATAGTTGGATTAATAGGCGCCATGGGGAAGTTACATTCCACCTGACATGGGTCCTTTCAGGTCATGGTTGCGGATTCTCTCGAATGCCCAGTGTGCTATGGTTTATAGGAAACGGCGGAACACGTTTTGTTCGTGTGCTCGCGTTTTCTCACAATGCGTGACCGCATGCTTGCCACATGCGGGGAGGACACAACCCCGGACAATCTTATCCAGAGGATGTGAAGGGATGAGTTTGGCTGGAACGCCGTTTCAACGGCTGCCACCCATATCGTCTGGGAGCTACAGAGGAGGTGACGCGTGGACTCGGAGAATGACTAGTTCAGATGCAGTACAAGAGGTGGTCCAGGGGTTCGGAGTCGGCTTCGTTCGTAGGTAATACCGGTGCCCTGCGGTCGAGATCGACCCTTACAGCGATTAAGTGGCCGCGTAGAGGAAACTGCGGTAGCGGTGCTGTCGTGGCGTCGGTCTACTGGGTTGGATCCGAGCCCGCGGTTGGAAAAGGGTCCCCAGCAAGGGTCGGGGTAGGTGAGACCCTGCTGTTTGCAGCTTTCTGGTGCATCTGATAGGGCCTGAAGGTTAGAGATACCCTTCCTTTGCGGGCAGGTCAGATCAGGTTGCACGTGGGCATCAGTTCTTGATGTCTACTAAGCAGTTGGGCGCTGGCGAGGTTGACCCTGCCCGCCTTCCGAAGACAAAGGGATTGGTGAGACCATTCGGGAAACTGGCTAAGCGCCAGCATGCTACCGTGATGGACTCTCCAACGCGAGTCATCGATGTTCGTTGCTGCAGGCTACGCAGCTAACTTTGAGGGTGCGATGTGCACTAGCCCCTCTCCGAAGCAATACCTTCTTGGTGGTTTCGGAGAGACGGAGGGTTTGGCGACCATAGGAATGTGTTTTAGTGGGTTGAGGAGAGAGTAGTCCTGGCTTTTACTATTGTTGTAGAAGACGACCTTAACCTCACACTACCCTAACCTTCCTGTTAGGGTGTCTGTTCAGCAGATTTTTCCCCTATGGTTTAGAAGAAAAAAAAAAAGCCGACAACTACACGGACACAATGGTGCCTAATATGTCTGATGATCTTCCGCCCGTCATCTGTCACCTAGAACGAATACGCTCTTGGGAAGTTATCAAGCTGGCTTCATAGACGGTAAAACCTCAAGAAATGCCGCGAATACCTGGTTCCAACGCATCATTTATTCTTCGACATCGAAGTGGCATACGACACTATCGACCTCACAGAACTATGAGAAATCGTGTACGAGAACGGCTTTCCTGGGAAACTGATCGATCAGACTGATAAAAGCTATTATGAACGATGTGCAAAACTGCGTCAGAGTCTCGGGTGAACTGTCCAGTTCATTCGTATCTCGTCTGTGACAAGGTGACGAGCTCTTATGGCTACTCTTCAACATCCCTCTTCAAAGTATGATGCAGTTGACGGTTGACAACAACGTGAGTTGTGAAAATCAAAATCAGTGGTCGGAGACGAACCAGCCTCGGGCTGAAAGTCTCGATAATAAAGATAAAAAAATCAGTGGAATGGGCATGGGCTCCAGAAGAAATTGCGGTAGAAAAAGATTCAGCCTTACCAAATGTACAAAACGCTAATAAGACCGGTTGTCCTATACGAATACAAGACATTGACCAAGCTTACGAAGGACCTGTTAACAGTCGGAGTTTTCGAACGACGATCACCATTAAGGGCAATCTTCGCTGGTGGTGCAGAAGTTGAGTTTTATTTGAATAGAAAGGTTTACATTTTGAGAACATTCCATCACATTTTATGAAGAAAAGACATCTTCTCTAATATTCCCGATCCAGCAGGACATCGTTGATACAATTTACTACAATCCTTGCCATTTAAACCATTCAATCGAGCCTGCTTGTAAACATCTGTTATTTTGTCGGTTTGGTATGGTCTGAAATTCATCACAAAATTCAAGTTACTTGAATTTTATCTCAGTAACAAATCCAAAACTTACGTGAACACCACATCCAGTATTTCCCCAAACATTCCGTTATGGTCCAGCGGAGCCTCGGCAATTTCACAGATCGCTTTCAGTACACAATCCCGGCCATCGGTTCCAAACGTATCGAATATTCGCTGCAACGTCCGGTAGAGCATCCCTCGGCTGTCGTCCACAAAGTCGTTGTTCAGCCGCTGTTTGAAGTAGCTCTCCGGCACCGGCCAGATGATGGACGATGGAATGACGTAGTTTGCCTGGACATTGGCGATACCCACGATGTTACGGACCAGTTTGTAATGGTTGAAGGAAATAGTGCTCAAAACACCAAACGTAAGTTTCGCCTGTCCACCACTGGGTTGGAAGGTAATCCAACGCTTTTCACGCACGTGACCGTCTGACTCACATTGTGTATGGTTTGCGTTCTCTGCAAAGCAAGTGTTCAGAATTAGAAACAGGATTAAAATTTTTATTGAAATGTTCATGTCGATTTGCTTATTCTTGATGGTCAACTGACGGTATGCTTTGCACTTATTCATTTGAGCGATCCCATAAGGTGTATGCACATCGAAAACGAAAATATTGTTAACGTAAATACGCTTAACGAGATCAAATTTAGCGTATCGGTGTGAATTAATTGTTGCCATTACTTTCCAATTATGGTGAGAGATGCAGCTAACTGTGCTCAGAGAGTGCTAAAAGTCTTAACCATTATTGAGAAACAAGGTGCATGCACTTTAACTTTTTTTCGCTGGTTCAACGATCCTCATCTACGTTATTTTGCAAAGCAGTTCTCTCGGATATTGAAACGTGAGAACTTTGAATAAACCCACACGTGTCTTCAGGATCCTGGCTTGTATCAAATCTGGACGGGTACTACGACAATGTGATGGGAGTCTCGTGTCTACTACAGTTTATAATTATAACGTTAGAGGGTGTCTTATGGGGAGTGCCGGATGTAGTCGCCGGGATAGGGTTTTTTTCTTCTAAGCCATGAGAGGATAGTCTGCTCAACAGACACCCGGACAGAAGTTCCAGGTAGTGTGGGTAAGGGACAGTCTTCTATCCAAAAAAAAAATATGAAATATGACCAACTAAACAATATTTTCATGGTCGCCAAACCCTTCGTCTCTCCGGACCACAAAAAAGGCATTACTTCAGAGAGGGTTAGTGCACATCGCACCTTCAAGGTTAGCTGCGTAGCCTGCAGCAACGAACATCGATGACTCGCTTTGGGAAGTCTACCAAGATAGCATGCTGCCGCTTAGCTAGTTTCCCGAGTGGTCCTCACCACTCCCTTTGTCCTCGGAAGGCAGGCAGAGTCGACACCACGCCTGCTTCCAACTGCACAGCAAGTATCAAGAACTAATACCTCGTGCACATCGATTTGACCTTCCCGCAAGTAAGGCCCAATCAGCCAGCACACAGAAGGACGTGCCGACATGGGGTCTCCACTTGACTTGACCTTATCGAGGACCTTTTTCCAACCACGGGCTCGGATCCAACCCAGTAGACCGACGCCACGACAGCAACGCTACCAGGATGTTCTCACCGCGGCCACTTCATCGCTGTAAGGGTCAATTTCGAGGAGGTTGGCCGGTTGAAAAACAACAAAGCCGCTGGAGCAGATCAACTACCAAGCGAGCTTCTAATATACGGTGGAGAAACACTGGTGAGAGCACTACACTGGGTCATTACCTAGACTTGGGAAGAGGAAGTATTACTGGAGGAATGGATGGAAGGTATCGTGTGTCCCATCTACAAAAAGGGCGACAAGTTGGATTGCGGGAACTACCGCGCGATCACACTACTGAGCGCTGCCTACAAGATACTCTCTCAAATTTTATGCCGCCGTCTATCACCGATTGCAAGAGAGTTCGTGGGGCAATATCAGGCTGGATTCATGGGTGAACGCGCTACATCGGAATGTTCGCCATCCACCAGGTGTTGCAGAAATGCCGTGAATACAACGTGCCCACTAGGGCAGTTCAGACTTCAAACGTGTTAAAAATTCAAAGCTCCCATATGTTTATTACAATCCTTGGTGCAAAACTAGAGTCCTGTCAAATTTTCAGCCATTTCGGTGGTGATTTAATGGTGGCCCAAGAGCAAAATAGGTTTGTATGGGAATTACTATGGAGAATTTTCAAAAAAAATTCTACGCGTTGTGGAGCATTCACACATGGATAAAGTCATAGGGTCAAAGTCAAATTGAATTCTTCAGATCTCAATGATGAATGTTGTCGAAAACTGTAACTCATTTCGACTCACGAGACAAAAGTTATTAATCAATATTCATCTATGCATGCTGGAACAAGAGACCACAGCTCGACCGACACGCTTGACACGCAATCATAGTATGCGAGTTAGCTTCTTGCACATCTTGCAGGACATCGTGTAAGAAGATGCGCATGCGAGTAAGAATTTGTTTAACCCTAAAAGGGGCCTCAGTTTCGTCACCTCGCTGAGTGTGTTCCATCAAAGACGAGCTCTGGAAGGCGCCTGGGGTCCAATGGACCCCAGGTATCCCTTTTAGGGTTAATATCTTTTTAGCCGATTGTCGAAATATGTTCCGGTCTTCGCAACATTCATCATTGAGATCTGAAGAATTCAATTTGACATTGACCCTATGACTTTATCCATGTGTGAATGCTCTACAACGCGTAGAACTTTTTTTTGAAAATTCTCCATAGTAATTCCCATACAAA
The DNA here is from genome assembly GCF_035046485.1 of Aedes albopictus. NCBI lineage: Eukaryota > Metazoa > Arthropoda > Insecta > Diptera > Culicidae > Aedes > Aedes albopictus. The sequence goes on from NC_085137.1 coordinate 161,909,365, forward strand.
CCTATTTTGCTCTTGGGCCACCATTAAATCACCACCGAAATAGCTGAAAATTTGACAGGACTCTAGTTTTGCACCAAGGATTGTAATGAACATATGGGAACTTTGAATTTTTAACATGTTCGAAGTCTGAACTGCCCTAGTGCCCACGCATCACTTGTTCATCGATTTCAAATCGGCGTATGATACAATCAATCGAGAACAGCTATGGCAGATTGTGCACGAATACGGATTCCTGGATAAACTGATACGATCGATCAAGGCGACGATGTATCGAGTGATGTGCGTGTGATGGTCTTTCGTGCTTGCTGTTCAACATTGCTTTAGGGTGTAATAAGGAGTGCAGGGATAAACACAAGTGGGACGATTTTCACGAAGTCTGTTCAGCTGCATGGTTTCGCTGATGATATTGATATTATTACTCGTAAATTTGAGACGATGGCAGAAACGTACATCCTACTAAAGAGTGAAGCCAGGCGAATCGGATTAGTCATTAATGTGTCGAAGACAAAGTAAATAATGGCAAAGGGCTCCAGGGAGGAATCAGCGCGCCCGCCACCTCGAATTTATATCGATGGTGATGTAATCGAGGCGGTTGAAGAATTCGTGTACTTGGGCTCAATGGTGATCGCCGACAACGACACCAGCAGAGAAATTCAGAGGCGCATTGTGGCAGGAAATCGTGCTTACTTTGGACTCCGCAGAACTCTACGATCGAATGAAGTTCGCCGTAACACGAAGTTAACCATCTATAAAACGCTGATTGGACCGGTCGTCCTCTATGGGCACGAAACATGGACCCTACGTGCAGAGGACCAACGCGCCCTTGGAGTTTTCGAACGGAAGGTGTTGCGTACCATCTACGGCGGAGTGCAGATGGAAGACGGGACTTGGAGAAGGCGAATGAACCACGAGCTGCATCAGCTGCTGGGAGAACCAACCATCGTCCATACCGCGAAAATCGGGAGGCTACGGTGGGCGGGTCACGTCATCAGGATGTCGGATAGCAACCCGACTAAAATGGTTTTCTAGAGTCATCCGACCGGTACAAGAAGACGTGGTGCGCAGCGAGCTAGGTGGAGGACCATCTGCGGACCCTTCGCAGAGTGCGGAACTGGAGACAAACAGCTATGGACCGGAAAGGTAAGTATTGAAAAACAACCAGATTAGTCGACGCACCGAAATCTGAATTTTCAAGTCGAACGAGAAATCTGTACTGCTGTTCTGCCGTATGCAGCATAGTTGTCCCATGTTAATAGGGGTTCCTACAGAACATGGGACAACTATGCTGCAAACGGCAGTGTGCGCCAGTGATACTTGGTCTGTATCAGTGGAGAACACTCAACGGCTGTTGGTCTTTATCAACAGATGTATGCAGTATATCATTCGTGCATGGCGGCTTCACAATTTGATCTCCAACGTGGAGCTTCATCGTTGATGTCATCAAAAGCCGATAGCAACAGAAATTCGAGAGCGACAGTGAAGGTGGGTCGGCCACACTCTACGCAGGAGCGGGAACAAAATCTGCAAACAAACGTTAAATTGGAACCCAGTAGGACATCACAGCAGAGGCAGACCCAGAGGCCCATGGAGGCGCAACCTCAACAACGAAATCAAGCAAGTCGATAGAAATTTGACCTGGCCACAGGTTAAGGCGATGGCTGATAATCGCCCAGGACGGAGATCTTTTAATTCGGCCCTCTGCACTACCATGGATGCTAAGGACTATAAGTATCATCACACGATCTCACATTTTTCTAGACTTTGCGGAAGTCATTGATCATCTCACTACTGGTATCAAAATACACAATAATGTATTGCAAGATATTTCGGTAAATCCATCTCACCGTTATTAAAACATTGATAATTTTGATCTAGCTTTTATTAAACCAAATTCAGCACGGTCAACTTTTCCAGCAGTCCTGAACCAAGGGGGCAACCTTTGTAGACTTCAACACAATCCGTCCCGTTTAGGCCATGTTGCCTTGCTTCCATGTAAATTTCATCCAAATGCTCCGCTTCGTATGGTCTGAAATATCAATAATTGCACAAAGTTACGATTCTGTATTCCACAAAACTATCTCACTACTCACGTAAACATCACGTCCATCAGTTCTCCAAACATTCCACTATGATTGAGGGGCGTTTCGGCAATCTCACATATCGTCCTTAGGACACAATCACGCCCATCGGTACCACCGTAGTCGAACATATTTTCGATGACCTTATACAGCTGGATGCGGCTCTTGTCCACGTATTCGTTGTTAAGCCGGTTCTTGAAGATGCTGCTCGGAACGGGCCAAATGATGGTGGCCGGAATGGCGTAGTTGGCCTGTAGATTCACCGCCAGATTGCAGTTCCGGATCAGTTTGTAGTGGTTGACTTGGATCGGGAAGAGAGCACCAATGACCAATTTGGCAACTCCACCGTTCGGGCTGAACGACAACCATCGTTTGGCGCGCTCATGGAGGTCATCAATTGGTTCCGTGTGATTCGCGTGGCAAGATTGTAGCAGCAGTAGAAGACACAAATATTTGACGAGATTACTCATGGTTTGGCGTCACCTGGCAAAATACTTTTGACTGCACAAAGAACTAATCAAGCAAATATATTGATTTTATCGTTATGAGTATCCGACTGTTTTTAAAGCTATCTTAACATATCTAGTGGAACTAGTGCCCGCACTCAAGTACAAGAACCAAGCGTAAATTTTAAACTGTTTGAATTCAGTTATTCGACAGTTTCCGACGTAACTGTGTTTTGAGCTTTTCACTTTTGATATGACTATAGAACATATCACTGCGTCAGGTGCCGATAGCCCCAGTGGAGCCTCTTTTGATTATACCGCGATAATTTGTGAAAATCTTAGTTTCAATCGGTGCGTGCTGCGTAGGTCAGGCGTCATAGTCACACTTGGCGATTTGGTGTTAATTATTTACGTCTCTGCACTACATACTGGAGTGGGTTGGATAGAGATGTGGTCATCTCACTTTCTCCGCGTGTTTTAACACAGTTTAATTGAACCATGTGAGATTGATCAACGTAGACTAGACTAGACGAAGGGCTCGTCAGTTGTGTTATTTGTGTTGCTTTGGCTGATTGTTGAGACGACTGACGAGTTGGCAGAGTCATTCCTCTATGGTTGGCTTTTCGGTCAGGGTTTATAGTTTATCCTCATTTATTTAGTTAACATCAAATTTATGATAATACTGAATCAACAATTTGCCGCCATAATGCTTGATTTGCAGCTCCAGCTCTCCAACCTCGGTCACGCCCAACACTCGCCAGATCACGCTCCACCTGGTCCGCCCACCGTGCTCTCTGCGCTCCACGCCTTCTTGTGCCAACCGGATCAGTTGCAAACACCAGCTTTGCAGGGTTGTTGTCCGGCATTCTTGCAACATGCCCTGCCCACCGTATACTTCCGGCTTTGGCCACTTTCTGGATGCTGGGTTCGCCGTAAAGTGCAGCAAACTCGTGGTTCATCCTTCTCCGCCACACACCGTTCTCCTGCATGCCGCCGAAGATCGTCCTAAGCACTCGTCGCTCGAAAACTCCGAGTGCTTGCAGGTCCTCCTCGAGCATCGTCCATGTCTCGTGTCCGTAGAGAACCACCGGTCTTATTAACGTCTTGTACATGGTACATTTGGTGCGGGGGTGAATCTTTTTTGACCGCAGTTTCTTCTGGAGCCCATAGTAGGCACGACTTCCACTGATGATGCGCCTTCGTATTTCACGGCTCACGTTATTGTCAGCCGTTAGCAAGGAACCGAGGTAGACGAATTCTTCTACCACCTCGAAATTATCCCCGCCTATCGTAACATTGCTGCCAAGGCTTGTCCTGTCTCGCTCAGTCCCACCTACCAGCATGTACGCATTCACCACCAGTCCTACCTTTGCTGCTTCACGTTTCAAGTGGGTGTACCGTTCCAGATGTTCTAGCAATAATATCCATGTCATCCGCAAAACAGACAAATTGGCTGGATTTCGTGAAGATCGTACCCCGGCTGTTGAGCCCGGCTCGTCGCATAACACCTTCCAGGGCGATGTTGAATAGTAGGCAGGAAAGTCCATCACCTTGTCGTAGTCCCCGTCGAGATTCAAATGAACTGGATAGTTCACCCGAAATCCTTACGCTGTTCTGCACACCGTCCATCGTTGCTCTTATCAGTCTAGTCAGCTTCCCGGGAAAGCTGTTCTCGTTCATAATTTTCCATAGCTCTGTGCGGTAGATACTGTCGTATGCCGCCTTTAAGTCGATGAACAGGTGATGCGTTGGGACCTGGTATTCACGTCATTTCTGGAGGATTTGCCGTACGGTGAAGATCTGGTCCGTTGTCGACCGGCCATCGATGAAACCGGCTTGGTAACTTCCCACGAACTCATTTACTTTAGGTGAAAGACGACGGAAGATGATCTGGGATAGCACTTTGTAGGTGGCATTCAAAATAGTGATCGCTCGAAAGTTCTCACACATTAACTTGTCGCCTTTTTTGTGGATGGGACAGATTATCCCTTCCTTCCACTCCTCCGGTAGCTGTTCGGTTTCCCAGATCTTGACTACTAACTGGTGCATACAGGTGGCCAACTTTTCCGGGCCCATCTTGATGAGTTCAGCTGCGATACCGTCTTTACCAGCCGCTTTGTTGTTTTTGAGCTGGTGGATGGCATCCTTAACTTCCCTCAGCGTGGGAGTTGGTTCGTTCCCGTCCTCTGCTGCACCAACATAGTAATTTCCTCCGCTGCCTTGGTCCTCCGTGCCTACATTCTCTTCGCCATTCAGGTGCTCGTCGAAGTGGTGCTTCCACCTTTCGATCACCTCACGTTTGTCGGTCAGGATGCTCCCGCCCTTATCTCTGCAGATTTCGGCTTGCGGCACGTAGCCTTTGCGAATGCGTTGAGCTTCTGGTAGAACTTGCGTGTTTCCTGTGAACGGCACAGCAGTTTCATTTCCTCGCACTCCGCTTCGTTCAGGCGGCGCTTTTTCTCCCGGAAGAGACGGGTCTGCTGCTTCCGCTTCTGTCTGTATCGCTCCACATTCTGTCGGATTCCATGCTGCAACATTACCGCCCGCCCTGCATCCTTCTCCTCCAGAACCGCTCTGCACTCCTCGTCGAACCAATCGTTTCGTCGACTCCGTTCTACGTACCCGATAGTGATCTCTGTTGAGGAGTAGCAATTCCGCTATTCGACCTAACTGTCGGAACCCCTTCGACTGTCAATGTTTTTCTACTTTGCATAACTGAAAATCGTTCTAACCTCATGAATAAAACGTTTCGTATGTACTCCGTAGTTTCTCACTTTTATTCCGATTAATCACGGCCATACCTGGTTCCCTGATAGGTTATGAGCCCAGTAAACGCGAGTGATTAATCCGCGCGGTTCCGGGAAAGTTAATTCGACGGAAATAGTGAATTTTCTGGAGAAATGGAGGAGGACAGAGAAGTGCATCGTGTGCAGCTGTTTGACGGCACCAATTTCCCCACGTGGAAATATCGGATGGAAGTCGTTCTGGAGGAATATGAACTGATGGATTTCATTACGATGGAAGCACAGGAGCGGGATGAGTTGGTGGTCAAGGCTGAGGACACGGCACAGGAAAAGGAGCGAAAGGAAAAGGAGATGGAAAGAGTGCGGAAAAGGGAGAGAAAATGCAAATCTCTCATCGTTTCCCGCATAAGTGACAGCCAAATCGAATATGTGCAAGGGCACGATACTCCGAAGGCCATCTGGAGTGCACTTTCTCGTGTGTTCGAGCGTAAAAGTGTAGAAAAGAGGATGCATCTAAGTCGTCAGTTGAAGGAGCTCAAGTACGAAGGTGGACCATTGCAGCAGCATTTTCTCCGATACGAATCGCTCGTCCGGCAGCTGCGCGGAATCGGGGCGGTGATGGAAGACGTCGATGTTGTTTGTGGATTGCTGTTGAGCTTGGGTGACGAGTACGCAACTGTAGTTACGACGCTTGAATCGCTGCCAGTCGAGACGCTTACGTTGGAGTTCGCGAAATGCCGGTTGCTGGACCAGGAAATCAAGCAGAACGCATCCGGACCCGTGGGTGCTACAGTGAATTCGGATTCAGCGGCGTTCGGCGGAAGCTCCAAAGGAAGATTTGCAGGAAGCCAGAAGAAAATCAAGTGTTTTTACTGCCAAAAGGTTGGCCATAAAGCATCGGAGTGCCCTGAGAAGAAAGAGAGGGACAAGAAGAAAACGAAACCGGCGGCGAAACCGACCGCCCACTTCTCGGAAGAAAGTAAGAGTGTGTACTTCGTCACTGTCGATAACTCGTGTGCGATGAAGAAGATACAGTGGTTCGTAGACTCGGGTGCGTCCGAGCACATAGTAAACAATCGAGACCTTTTCATGGCTCTAAAACGATTGGAGCGTCCGATGGAGATAGCCGTCGTGAAAGACGGAGAGAGCATCGTCGCGAAGTACTCGGGAACCATTGTTGTGAATTCTGTCGTCGGTAAAAAGAAGATCGAGTGTCAAGTGAAGGACGTACTTTTCGTACCCGAAGCAAGATGTAACCTATTCTCGGTTCGAAAGGTTGAAAGTGCGGGAATGTCGGTAGTTTTCCGGAGCGGGACTGTGAAGGTGTTGAACGGCTCGGAAGTTGTCGCGATCGGTAAGCGTGGTAATTTGCTCTACGAACTTGAGTTTTATGCGGTCGACAAAGCGATGAGTGCGTCATCGTTGTACACATGTGGCGAAATTCGTAAGTGTGATGAGCTATGGCACCGCCGGTACGGCCATCTCAGCCAGAAGAACTTGATGTGTCTCGGCGGAAAACGAAATGGTCGACGGGATGAACAAAACACCGAGATCAAAAGACAGTGATATCGTTATATGTGAGTCGTGCGTTGAAGGCAGACAAACCCGGAAGCCTTTCGAAAAGGGACATGTTGGGAAGCGGTCGTCGAGAGTTCTAGAGCTGGTGCACACAGACGTGTGTGGGCCGGTAACTCCGGTGAGTCATGATGGAGCAAAATACTTCGTGTGTTTCATTGATGACTGGAGTCGCTTTGTGAAGGTGTACCCTATCAAAACGAAGGACGAAGTTCTACAGTGCTTTGAGGAGTATGCGGCCGTTGCAGAGGCGCAGTTCGGGAAACGGATTTCTCGCGTCCGCTGTGACAACGGCGGCGAGTACCGCGGCAGCGCGTTCATCAAGTTTTGCCGCAAGAAAGGAATCCAACTGGAATACACCGTACCCTACACCCCGGAGCAGAACGGGGTCAGCGAACGCATGAACCGGACCTTGGTGGAAAAGGCTCGGTCGATGCTGGCTTATTCCGGAATCGACAAGAAATTTTGGAGTCAAGCGGTAGAAACCGCTGCCTACTTGTCGAATCGAAGCCCGGCGAGCGCAGTGGAACGGAATAAAACACCGTTTGAATTGTGGAGTGGAAACAGGCCCGATATCTCCAACTTGCGTGTTTTCGGTTGCGTTGCGCACTGTCACATTCCTAAGGAGCATCGACGGAAACTCGACAGTAAGTCCTGGAAGGGAACGTTCGTCGGCTACGCCAAAAATGGATACCGCATCTTCAATCCAAAGAGCCAGAAGATTGTAATCGTTCGCGATGTGGTCTTTGACGAGAACGTCGGAGGCGAACTCAACAAAGAACTTGCTACGGGACTGAAGGAGCAACTGGATAGCGGTGGCTTTCCGAGCATTCGACGTAGTGATTCGGAAGATTCGGAACAGCGAGTTGACATTGGCACCGCCGGTGTTGAAGGCCAAATGAGAGAAATCGAGGAAGCATCAGTAACGTCTGAGGAAGATTTCGAAGGATTTACCAGCTGTGACGAACTGCATCTAGGAGATGAACAAGTGTCGGAAGAAAATCAAGAACCGAATGATGATCCACAAGAACAGCCGGAGCGATGTTGCCGTGTTCGGAAGCCTCCTGTGTGGCAGAAGGATTACAACATGGATTTCGCCGGATTTGCTTTGAGTGCCATCGGATTCGTAGAGGACCTTCCAGATACACTGGAGGAAATGCGGCGGCGTGACGATTGGCCGGAATGGCAGATCGCCGTGCAGGATGAAATGGACTCGCTAACTCGCAACGGGACATGGACGCTAACACAGCTACCTGCTGGACGAAAGCCAATCTCATGTAAGTGGGTATTTAAAGTGAAGCCAGGTGCGAAAGGCGAACCGAATCGTCTGAAGGCCAGGTTGGTCGCCCGCGGATTTACCCAGCGATATGGGTATGACTATACCGAAACGTATGCGCCGGTGGCTAGGTTGAATACCCTGCGAGCGGTATTAGCAGTAGCGAACCAACAACAACTGCTAGTACACCAAATGGATGTTCGTACCGCCTTCTTAAATGGTAAGTTAGACGAAGAGATTTTTATGGTCCAGCCCGAAGGGTTTCAGCAGGGACGGGACTTGGTATGTCGCTTGAACCGATCAATTTATGGCCTGAAGCAAGCCTCGCGGGCCTGGAACGAGCGGTTCCACCAGTTCGTGACCAGCATTGGATTCAGGCGCAGTGACAACGATCCGTGCTTGTATATTCGGAGTGTTGGCCAGGAAAAAGTCTTTCTTGTTCTTTATGTCGACGATATGCTTATCATCGGGCCTAACTTGAAGGTGATCCAGATCGTCAAGAAGTTGCTGTCCAAAGAGTTCGAGATGGTGGACCTAGGTGCAGTAAGCAGCTTCCTGAGGATGCACATTGAGCGTGACATATGCGGAAGAATCATGCGGATTGACCAACAATCGTATCTCGAGGGTTTGCTGAAAAAGTTCGGCATTGAGGATTGTCGTCCTGTCGCCACGCCGATGGAGCCCCACTTGAAATTGCAGAAAGGAGAAGAAAGCGAACGTACCGACAAACCCTACCGCGAATTAGTAGGCTGCTTGACATACGTGACGCTGGCTAGTAGACCGGACTTGGCCGCGTCTGTGAACTACATGAGCCAATACCAAAGCTGCCCGACAGAAACGCACTGGGTGCACCTAAAGAGAATCTTAAGATACGTCAAAGGAACGTTGAATCTGGCATTGGAGTTCCGTGGCAACGATCGGGAAGCTGCCTTGTCTGCTTTCAGCGACGCTGATTGGGCCAACGACGTCAACGATCGCCGATCCGTGACAGGGTATATGTTCAAGATATACGGAAGCACAAGCGTTTGGCTAACACGAAAACAGCCGACCGTATCACTCTCATCGACAGAGGCGGAGTTTGTTGCCTTGTGCACAGCTGCTTGTGAGGGAGTTTGGTTGGTGCGTCTCCTAGCCGACCTTGGAATCAAGATTGGTGATCCGGTAGTGTACTATGAGGACAACTGTAGGATAATTAAGTCCTTTTGAAATGTTCCACTGCGTTGAAAGCATACCCTCAAATAAAAACCTTGTGTTCTAGTACCTCGTTTATTCTACGTCTCCAAGGCTCTCCACACAGCACCGCCGAAGGCGTCACTGCTCTGAGCAACGCTGGAATCGTGCACTTCTCCTACAACCAGCAAGTTGGTCACATCTATTCAGTGTAAAACTTAACATTAATTGGTCCTTCGAACCGCGGATTCCAGGTAAAATCAATTTTGTAATCAGCAATTATACAGGTGATCATAAATCCTTAGGCGAAGACAAAAATATACGACAAGCGGGTTGTTAAATTCGAGAAAATCTTGACAGAATCGACACAAGGGTCGATTTCAAAATGGCACCTTACGCGGAAGGTAAAAAGATATGATTGTCTGACACGAGGTCTCAATCAAAATGGCGAGAAAATGAATTGAATTGACACGAGGGTCATATTCAACCTGGCGCTTTTGTAAGAAATCAGAAATTGTCACGCAGAAGCTGGGAAAATGACGTTCTATGTTTAAGCGGTAAGAAATGTGGAAAACATTGAGAGAGTGATCGACGCGAGGGTCGAATTCAAAATGGCGTCTTACGCGGAAGACAAAAATCGGCTATTAGTTTAAAATAAAGTTGCATTGAAATTATGGAATCACGTACCGGATTTGTTCAAATATCTATAAAAAGGCTTGGAGTCCTAAATCTTATTCAGAAATACATAGAGAAACAATCGATCGCTGCGGCTCGGGCTGTAACTTGAAATAGTCTACCATCGGGTTATAAGCACCGACTAAACCGACGTGCCACTCGATTCCGAGACTTGACCGAAATAATTACACGGTAAATTCAAATTGCAGTGATCGCTAGTGTCAAATTGAAAGTGACGTTTAGCCCGTCATGACATTTATACAGCCGGCGTCGCGGCGTCTTGATCAAACGCTGTGTAAACAAAAACACGTGATGGCCAGTATTGTCAACCTGTAGCTACGCGTTGCCTCAGAATGGAGCATTACGGCAATTACGGCATACTTAAGAATTTTGGGAAGCAATTAAGGATGTTATATTAAATGTCCCAGCGTGAAAATAAATTCAAACATTGGTGGCTGTTACCGTCTGCACACTATATTCCCATCGGATTGTGCAAGCGTCGCGACGATGATGCTGCTCCTGCTGCCGTTTTAGTGACGCTGACTGGGCTGACTACTATTTCAACTTTTATTTGAAAAAATAAAATCTCCCAGAAGTCAATACTTATATGAATTAGGCCTAATAATAAATTGTGCTTTCGGAAAATTAAGATATGAAATTGTGTTCTGATGTGGCTGCAGTATGATGAAGGCATGACCGACGACGACGGCGACGCCGCGGAATACAAACAAACACTCTACGTTTAATTCAATCAAAGTATGAAATTCTGTAAAATTATTGAGTCTTTTACGCTCCTCAAAAGTTTTGTTTTGAACATAGTTTGTGAATCTATCTTTTCTTAGTTTATCATGAGAAATTTTAGTAATTATTATGAAATAAACAGCATTATCGAATGTTTGAAAAATTTGTTCATTCCAGCACACCTATGGGTGGCATTATTTAAGAGTGTTCGAAATATTTCGGCCAAAATAGTTCTGAACCAAAATCAACAGATGGCGCTATTTTTCAACGGTTTTTATTTTAAAATTTTGGACGAAAATTTCATGAACCTTTGCACTAGCTGGCATGTCGGTTCGTCGGTGTTATAAGTTTCTAATTGCAAGGTGATGCTTTCTTTCACAGGTACAACTATGGCGACACAGGTTCCGGAAGATATTGCAGGCTCTGCGAAAGATGCAGCCGTCAATAAAACAGTGGAGCAACCGATTTATGTACTCCAATCGGAACATGAACGTACCATACTTCAGCGGAACCATTCAATCGTAAGAATCGCTAACATAATTGAGACTGCAGCAATGTATGAGAGCGATGCAATGTTGTTGAAAACACGCCGTGACATGTTGAGGGAATGTTACAAAAATTTCGACCAGGCTCAAAACTGGTTGGAACAATTGTTTCCGGACGAAACAGAAAAGCGAGACGAGGTGGAAATACAGTTCGTTGCCGGGCTAGCCATGTTCGACAAAGCTATTGCCAATAAAAGGGTTGGCGCAGAGCCAAAGACAAGTGGTGATCTGGTTCGTCTGCCGTCCGTGGACCTACCGACATTTTCTGGTTCCAACGAAAATTGGCTGGAATGGTTCGATAAGTTTAATGCCCTTATCCATCAACGAACTACACTGGAAACGATTCAAAAGTTTGAATATCTCAAACTATCACTTCGAGGTACTGCAGCAGGTATTATCGACTCGCTGCCAACAACGGAAGCCAATTATGCAGTTGCGTATGATCTACTCGTGAGTCGCTACAACAATCCCAAGTTGCTAGTTCAAAAACATACAAGAGACCTGTTTGAGCTGGAGCCAGTTCACGTGGAATCAGCGGAAGCTTTAAGAATCCTGTTCGACGGAGCGAGAAAAAATCTGAGATGTCTCCAAATACTGAAGCAACCAGTGGAATCGTGGGATGCCATCCTTGTGTATCAACTGGCAAACAAACTGGACCCCGCTACACGGCGAGAATGGGAATCAAAATCATCGGGAACTGCGCCTCCAACATACAAGCAGCTGGAAACGTTTGTATTGGGCAGATGCCAAATGCTAGACGCCATTCCACCAAAGCGCAAGGCTTTGCAAGAAACTAGCACACCGAAAAGACCGAAGTTTGAGACCAGATCCTTTACAGCGACCGAATCAGTACGACGGCAGGGGTGTGCAGCATGTGACAGAGACCATTTCATCGGTCACTGTCACAGGTTTGGCGAAAAATCGATGGAAGAGAAAATGAAAATCGTCAAACGGAATTCACTTTGCTTCAATTGCTTGAAACCAAAGCACACAGCTGATCGGTGTCTCAGCAGAGGCTGCATCAAGTGTGGGCGTAAACATCACACCTCCATTCATCGAGAACCGAAGCCAGAATCTACACAGGGACGAAGTCGATATGAGAACCGTGAGTAAAATTGGATGCTGTAATTCGTAATGAAATGTATTACTATATGTCTTTCTTTTCGGTAATAAATTAAATAGATTTGCATACTGATTTTCATCATTTATCGACGCAATCCATCCTGCCGACGGCTTCCGTATTGGTCTTCTGCGAAAATGGCTCGCCTATTGTGTGTCGGGTGTTATTAGATTCCGGCTCGCAATCTAATTTCGCCACTACATCGCTGATTCGTCGATTGGGAATCAAAACTGCAGACACGAAGGTATCGGTTGTTGGATTTGCACAAAACTTCCGCCCCATCAGAGAAAAAGCAATTATTTCATTTAAATCGCGCACATCTGCGTATCAAAAGACAGTGCATGTCTTAGTAACGGATCAAATCACCGGCATGTTGCCAGCTACAGACTTAGACGTTAGTCAGTGGAAGCTCGCTGAAGTAACGTTGGCGGATCCAGAATTTTATTTGAGCAGACCCATCGATATGCTCCTCGGAATCAGCGTAATGTTTGACGTTCTTCTTAACGGCAACATAAAAATCTCGGAAAATATGCCGTCAGTTCAAAACACCTGCTTGGGATGGGTGGTCGGAGGTAATGTCAAACGGATGGGCGCCAGTGACAAATTGAATCGATTTATCAATGATCAAACCAGTCTGGTGGCTCGGGAATGGACAGAGGAAGAGGAACTGTGTGAACAGATATTCATTGAAACAACCACACGCAGTAAGGATGGAAGATTCATACTACGACTGCCGTTGAAACCGAATGCTCAAGCATTGGGTGAATCAAAAAGCATGGCATTGGATAGACTCCTTAAGTTGGAAATCCGTTTTGCACGAGATCCACAGCTACAGCGTGATTACACTGCCTTCATGCAAGCTTACCTAGATTTGGGACACATGGAGAAAGTGAGTGAAGCCAGTTTACAGAATGATCGGCCGGTGTTCTACTTCCCACATCACCCAGTGCTAAAGCCTGATAGCAGTACCACGAAATTGAGAACGGTTTTCAATGGCTCCGCAACAACATCGAGTGGCATCTCCTTGAACGACAACTTGATGGCAGGACCTTGCCTACAAAATGAATTGCTGCATATTTTGCTTAGATTCCGATGTCCGACGTTTGTACTAACGGCGGACATAAAGAAAATGTTCAGGCAGATTGAAATTCATGAGGACGATCGTCAACTGCAACTTATTCTATGGAGATTCTCACCCGAGGACGCGGTAAGCACGTACTGTCTGAAGACAGTGACTTACGGTACCCGATCAGCGCCATTCGCAGCAGCAAGATGTTTAAAACAACTTGCGCTTGACTATGCACACATTTATCCAGAAGCTGCAGAGGTATTAAAACTTGACAACATATATGATAACTTTGGTATACTCATGAGATATTTTGATAGGTACTTGAAACAGACTTTTACATGGATGATGCACTAACCGGACACGATGAGCAGGAGCGGTTGATGTTGATCAAGCAACAACTGATCAACATTCTGAGCAGCGCAGGATTTGAACTGCATAAGTGGACATCAAATATAGCGGAAGCACAGGATCAGGAGCAAGAAACAGACAATACAAAGATACTAGGCCTACGGTGGAACCCTCGATCAGATATGTTTTCCTTCAGCAATGAACTCGACAACGTTATAATAGCCACCAAACGCAATGTGCTATCCGAGGTGCAGAAGGTGTTTGACCCTCTCGGTACTCTTAGCCCCATAATCGTCCACGGAAAAATCCTGATGCAGGATATATGGTCTGAAAAGCTAGACTGGGATGAACCCCTACCAGCGTCGCTGGCAAAACAATGGACCTGGTTTTTCACACAGATAAGCGATCTCTCTCAGATTAGCTTTCCTCGTCATGTTAAAACAAAGGGTCATGTCGTGGAGCTGCACGGGTTCTCGGACGCTGCAAAACGGGCTTACGGAGCGGTCGTTTTCATAAGGACAGTCGACGAACAAGGAGTTCAAGTACACTTATTCTGCGCCAAGTCTCGAATAGCACCATCAAGCGAGCAGAGTAGTAAGGAGGATTTGACTATTCCGCGTATGGAACTAAGAGCAGCCACATTACTCGTGGAGTTGATGGAAACAGTAAAAACGGCACTGAAGGTTCCAATACAAGCCTCGCGTTTAGTATCATACAGGCGTATCTACAATGATCGATTTCTCTTCATCGATTTTCTCTTTGGGTAATAACTTGGCAGGCAAATCATTTTCGGTAGTTTTTGTTGTTTTAGATGCTAGTCCTAGCCGTCATTTACCGAAACACACCGAGAGATCATCCGAATATTGGCCGTATTTCTCGGAAAAATCCAAAGAGAAAATCGATGAAGAGAAATCGATCATTGCAGATACGCCTGTATGATAATGAACGCGAGAAGCAATCCACTATTGGACCGATTCAATGGTAACGCTAGACTGGATCAACAAACCAGAGCACCGATGGCCAACGTTTATCTCGAATCGCGTAAAAATGATTAATCAGAAAACATCAGCACACTGCTGGCATCACGTAAGATCGAAGGACAACCCCGCAGATTTGATATCTAGAGGAGTTACCACAAAAAAGTTGTCCAGCAGCAGCATTTGGTGGTCTGGCCCATCTTTTCTGCAGGAACATCAGCAACCATGGATGCCGGAACCAGCGCGCATTCTCACGACCACAACGGAAATCGATGAACCTGCAAGGGAAATACCCGATCAGGCTGGTACATTTCTTCTGGATCGATTTTCTAGTTTTGGAAAACTCCAAAGAGTAGTCGCTTACATGTTGCGATTTATCAACAACTGCCGGGACAAACACCAGAGGGCTTTGGTGTCGGAGCGCCTTTCAGTGTGCGAACTTGATGCAGCACAGGTACAAATAATCAAAATAACTCAACAAAGGTAAATTGTAATCTGTTATATAATAATCACAACCAATCCGGTCAATTGTATTATGTACTGTTTACTAGGTATTTTGACCAAGGAATCAAAAATATAAGGAAAAACGGATGCGTAGCTAACAACAGCTCATTGGTAACGCTGCATCCATTCCTTGATGATAACGGGCTACTGAGAGTTGGCGGGCGCATACAGGCGGCTGGAGTAACCTACGATCAGAAACATCCGTTAGTGTTACCTTCGAAATGCAGCGTAACCCAGTTGATTGCAACCGATACACACCGGAAAAACCTGCATGTCGGACCACAGGGATTGCTCTACGCCATGAGGTTGAAATACTGGCCGATCCATGGTAAACAATTAGCGCGTCAAGTGGTGCACCGATGTATTACCTGCTTCAAAAACAAACCGAAACCATTGCATCAAATCATGGGACAGGTCCCAGATGTACGTCTGAATCCAGGCAGACCATTCCAAGTATGTGGAGTAGACTTTGGTGATCCCTTCATTATCAAAGAGAACTTCGTGAGAACTCAGAAAACGCTTAAAGTATACGTTGCGCTGTTCATTTGCTTAAGCACTCGCGCTGTTCATATCGAACTCGTGAGCGGTTTGTCCAGTGAATGTTTCATTGCAGCCCTCAGAAGATTCAGTAGTCAGCGTGGTCGGAGCAGCATCATTCACTGCGATAATGGAACTAATTTCGTTGGCACAAAAAACGAACTGGATGCTATAGCTGCTAAATTCGATGCAGAAGTTTCTCCTAACATTAAAAGCTTCTGTGCAGCTGAAGGAATCGAATGGAAATTCATTCCCCCTCGAGCACCGAACTTCGGGGGCATTTGGGAAGCTGGCATCAAAAGCGTTAAGCACCACATGAAACGAGTTCTTGGGACAAAAATACCAACCTACGAGGAAATGTTGACCCTTTTGAAACAAATCGAAGGTTGCCTAAATTCGCGGCCGATATCGCCCATGTCTACGGACCCCGATGATACCAGCCCTCTAACACCGGGACATTTCTTGATCGGCGGACCTATCATTGCCCTGCCGGATAAAAATGTTTCTGAAACTCCTGCTAACCGGCTAACTCGATTCGAGGAAATACAAAAAACTGTGCAGCTATTTTGGAAGCGATGGAGAGCCGAATACTTAAACAATCTACAACAACGTACCAAGGCAATGGCCAGTAATCAACCCAATCTTTTGGTTGGACAACTATGCCTGATAAAGGATGACAATCTTCCACCGCTAACTTGGATCACAGGACGAGTCGTTAAAGTACATCCCGGCCCTGACGGCCTCGTACGCGTTGCTACACTTCGTACCAAAAATGGGGAACTTAAAAGGTGTATCTCAAAGTTGTGTCTTTTACCACTTGAAGAATATGGCGGGGGGAGTATGTAGGATAATTAAGTCCTTTTGAAATGTTCCACTGCGTTGAAAGCATACCCTCAAATAAAAACCTTGTGTTCTAGTACCTCGTTTATTCTACGTCTCCAAGGCTCTCCACACAGCACCGCCGAAGGCGTCACTGCTCTGAGCAACGCTGGAATCGTGCACTTCTCCTACAACCAGCAAGTTGGTCACATCTATTCAGTGTAAAACTTAACAACAACCAATCGTGTCTTCGAGTTGCAGAAGAGCCCCGCGATAGCCGAAGAATGAAGCACGTAGAGGTCAAGTACTATTTCATCCGTGACCTGATCAAGGAAGGACGTATACGGTTGGAATACGTGCCAACTGAACATCAACAGGCTGATATCCTTACGAAGGGCTTGCCGGCTACCACATTCGTTAAGTTACGCAAACTGCTCGGTTTAATGGAACCACGGAATTGAGCAGGGATGTTGAGGAGTAGCAATTCCGCTATTCGACCTAACTGTCGGAACCCCTTCGACTGTCAATGTTTTTCTACTTTGCATAACTGAAAATCGTTCTAACCTCATGAATAAAACGTTTCGTATGTACTCCGTAGTTTCTCACTTTTATTCCGATTAATCACGGCCATACCTGGTTCCCTGATAATCTCGACTGCGTTGTTGATGGCTGCTTTGACTGTACTTCAGCAGTCCCCTAGAGGGGCCACATCGAGCACACCCTCGTCCGACAACGCTGCCTCGAGATTCTGCGCGTATGCGGTGGCGACATCCGGTTGCTTCAGTCGCTCTAGATCGTACCGGGGCGGCCGCCGGTACTGTACTGTACACATTGGCGGAACCAGCTTTTTCTTTTTCTTACTCACTCTGTTAAACATATACGAGAAAGAGCGTGATGAAAGAGGAGCCAAGCTGCCCCCTCTTCTATCTTTCTCTTTCTCGTGCATGTTTAGGAGAGTGAGTAAGAGAAAAGAAAATGCTGGCTCTGCCAATGACTGTACATTGTTAATAACGGAGAGTTTTGGGCGCAGTTTAACCATCACCAGGTAGTGATCAGAGTATATTAGCGCCACGATAGGTCCTGACGTCGATAATGTCGGAGAAGTGCCGTCCATCAATCAGAACGTGGTCGATTTGCGATTCCGTTTGTTGTGGTGATCTCCAGGTGTAACGATACGGGAGGCTGTGCTGGAAGAAGGTGCTACGAATGACCATGTTCTTGGAGGCGGCGAAATCGATGAGGCGTAGGCCATTTTCGTTCGTCAGCTGGTGGGCGCTGAACTTTCCAATCGTCGGTCTGAATTCCTCCTCCTGGCCTACCTGAGCGTTTAGATCCCCTATGATGATCTTGACGTCGTGGTTTGGGCAGCAGTCGTACTCGCGTTCGAGCTGCGCGTAAAATGCGTCTTTGTCATCATCAGTGCTTCCGGAGTGAGGGCTGTGCACGTTTATTATGCTAATGTTGAAGAATCGGCCCTTGATCCTCAACCTGCACATTCTTTCGTCGATCGGTCACCAACCGATCACGCGCTTCTGCATGTCGCCCATCACTTAAAAGCTGTTCCCAGCTCACGTGTGTTGCCGCAACTCTGGTAGATAGTATGATTACTTCTAAACGTTCGCACCATGGATCCTGTCCAACACACCTCCTGCAGCGCTACGATTCCGAACCCGCGGTCCTTCAGTATATCGGCGAGTATGCGGGTGCTCCTGATGAAGTTGAGAGAACTGCAGTTCCACGTACCGAGCTTCCAATCGCAAGTCCCTTTTCGTCGCTGTGGTCGTCGCCATTGGTATCGGTTCGCATTCTTCTTTTGTTGATTTTCCGGTGCTAGTCTTTTTTACGGCTGGCTCGCAGGGCCTGACACCAACGCACTAACCCAGGGAGCTGGGCTTACTTTTCCGGAAGCTACGGGTTCTGCATTGGCATTTCCTTCAACTACAGTGCTAAATAGCTAGGCTCAAGCGCCAGTCTTCGCCGGGGGGGGGGGGGGGGGGGTTGTTTTTAATGGGCGCCCAGGAGATAATATTTTACCTGAGCTTCCACCCCCAAAAACATCACAAATCGAAAGATTATTTCTAATAATCGATTAATCCAAATATAATCAAATGTTAAATTAGTTTTCATTCAATTTATATATTGAGTTGATCATTATTATTATTAATTTCATGTATATTCAATTTATCTTCCTTATGTGTTTCGAACACTACTCTAAGAATTTGCAGAAAAACAATTCATGTTTGATACAACCACTTGTATCTGATTGTTCTAGTTCCAGCACACGTGCTTAACTCAAAGTGCACATTTCAAAACAGCTCGCTTCGAAATTTCCGGTATAGTTCACTTTCCGATAGTAGGGTATGTGCTCCATCATTAATCTCACGCTCCCATATTCATCCTATTCGAAAGCAAGCGATTACGGCACCGATTGATTCCGTTCTTTTTGTTTTCATGGGTGCTTACTTCTAATAAAAAAATCAAAAATAAGAAACAAAACAAACAGCGCTTCAATCGTTTGTTTTTCGTAGGATGAAAATGGGAGCCACATGCTTAAGAAGGGAACCAATGCCCTATTTATTTAAATCAGAAAGAGAAGGGAGGAGGATCTGTACCTTCGTTTACTGTCGATTTTTACTTGCGGCTTCTCCCGAGAAGGAGAAAATAGCTGTAGTATATCAAACTCAGGTGTTAAAAATCCAATACCTACTTCTTGAATAAGGTATTGAAGAGCCCTGCATAAAAGGTAAAATACCTAAAATAATGATTAGTGCGTTTCTAACGAATGGCTGGTCAATAACAACACCAGGTCTTGCATTATCTCAATGAGATCCGCATCCTCCTTTCGTAGTATTGCATATTTGAGTGATGCCTGGTATTTTTTGTATCAATAGTTTCACAGGGCTGCAAAACGGTGAGTCGATAAGGAGAGCGTCCAACATAGCTCTGGTCCTCACAAATTCCTACCTCATGGTTCCACGGGTCAATGGATGACCAAGATCGCCAGCTAAGAGTTGTGTGCTTTTGACTTCAGCTAGATTTAGGAGGCGGAAGAGTATGAAATGCTGTATCGCGTCAGGTGTACCTAAGGAGGCAGCCCCTTCAACGCGATGTAGGCAGCGCGGCCCCGATAAAGTAACCTGCTGAAAACCTTCAAACATCATGAACAGCAATAGTAGAGCATACGGATTGATTTAACGGCAACAGTCCTGGCAACGTATTAAGGACAACGATTGGAAAGTCGAATCTTGGAACGTGAGAAGTTTGAATGTACCCGTAAATGTTGGGTGATCTGCAGAATATTGGCGTTAATGTGGCTGCTATCCAGGAGATGCGCTGGCTTAAAATTGGACAACGCGAATTCCGACCGGTGGATCTCTTCGCCAACACATTATTCAAGTACCATATCTACTACATAGTAATCGGGAAGCAGATGACGTGAGTTAATCGGTAGAAGGTGATAAGCGATCGAATCTTTGTGAGGATGAGCGGCAACTTCTTCAACTACAGTCTGAACGAACGATAGACCCGA
The DNA here is from genome assembly GCF_035046485.1 of Aedes albopictus. Taxonomy (NCBI): domain Eukaryota; kingdom Metazoa; phylum Arthropoda; class Insecta; order Diptera; family Culicidae; genus Aedes; species Aedes albopictus. The sequence continues at coordinate 161,929,518 of NC_085137.1, forward strand.
TGATATGAAGGATGTGTTCTTGATAAGGCCTATGGAGGAGAGTTACCATTCCGTTATCATCGATAATGGTCTGCGCCTTATGACATTCGCTGCTGCTAGAAGGATGGTAATGAGCAGGACCTACTTCGCCCGCAAGAATATCCGAAAACACACCTGGTGACACCCGAGTGGTGACACTTGTTTCCAGATAGACCACGTGCTGGTTGACGGACGACATTTTTCGGACGTCATAGATGTGAGGTCCTACAAAAGCCTGGACATTGACTCGGATCATTATCGTGTAGCCGAAAAAATCCGGGTGCGATTATCCAGTGTCACAAGTTCAAAAAACTACAGAACGAAGCGTTTCAATATTCAACGCTGTCAGCCGAAGGGGTTGCTACATGGAGCAGTGACAACAACAGGGCAAGATCAGCAGAGAAACGAATCCACCGCAGTAAAAACCGGCAGCACGAAGAGAGCGCGACTTCCAGAGCACAGGAAAGTAAAAACAGGAACGATATGCGGAGATTTTAGGCAACTGTCAATGGCGCGCGGCACAAGACACGCCATATGCCATGACCAGTTGGGAAATTTACTGACAGACAAAACAATGGTGGCAGGAGCACTTCGAAGATTTGTTGAAGTGTAGCAGTGAAGGACTGAAACCTTTTGAGGTGTCATTGGTCGGCGAATACCAGGTTGGGTTTTGTGAGGGTTGATAACGACGGTTCAAATGTTTAACCCGCGGATGATACTTGATAAATTTCGGGACTATAACTTGCAGACTCATTGATTTTAAAGCAGCTTATGACACAGTGAAAAGATCCACTTTTTCAGATAATGTCAGAACATGGTTTTCCGGCGAAATTAATTAGGCTGATGCGTGCAACGGTGGGTGGATCAAAATCAAGTATTCGGGTCGCAGACGAAGTGGCTACTTTGTTTGTGACCTTGGATGGATTGGTGTGCATAGGAATGGCACTACCATCACTCGGTCGTATCTGCTCCTCGGCTTTGTGGACGATATTGATCTCATCTGCATTGATCATAAGGAAGTGGAGGAAGCTATACTATGCGAGGATAGGCTTGATGATTAACTCTTCCAAGACCAAGTACACGATAGCGGGCAGAGACGGAGACAGGTGGTGTTAGTGCTGAGGTAGTGATTGATGTGTTTGAAATGCTTTTTGTTTGTTTGTTTGTTTATTTGTTTATTTTGAAACTCTCGTGACATGTGACTATGACGTTTCCCGTGAAGTGAAAAGGTGTATTGCAGCTGCGTATAGGGCCATTTACGAATTGTATAATCAGAGCTTAGGTCACGTATGTAACTTGCAATCACAACTTTAGTATAATTATAACACACAACTTTAGCCACGGAGTTGAAACAACGTTTGAATAATTTTCCAAAAAAGAAAACAACAGAAATTGTGATATATGTCGCACAACTCCGTTGAACTAAAGCTTAAACCGATATATGATATATGTCGCACACCTCCCAAGTAACAATCAGCATGCCTTGAAGGTTTATTTATGTTTTATCCTGGTTTTATACGAGCATTTGAAAAAGATAATTGTTCTATATTAGTTTTATGTGGTAGTTTTTTACTTTGCACCTAGCTGGGATAATTTATGTTGATTTTCAGTATCATTACTCAATTTTATGATTTCACGAACAGCTTAAGACCAAACTTAACGATTCAACACGTTTCCGTCATTTTATGTTCAGAAAAATTACATTTTGTCTTTATAACTCCGCTATATTAAAGAAAACCTTTTTTGTATCCAATTCCACCGAGTAAATTAAATGCATTTAACTTTAAATTTATGCACAGTTTTGCGTGGCGCACTTATTTTTTGCCATTAATACAATCACATTCGCCACAAATTTCCCGCGGCATGTCTCCTGACAAGTATTAAGTAGAAAAAACAAACCTGAATTCCAGATAGGCATCTTTCCAATAGTCCATTTTACGAGCCGATTTTATGAATGAGTTTTGACAGGAGGTAGCGTCCAATATCCCGGGAAAATCAATATCATCATCAACATTGTTGTCACTTCGTAAAATAGCTCATTGATGGCTGGATACCCGACTAGAAGATTATAACAAAAATATAACATTATTATAACAAACACTGATATTTATAACTCATTGTGACATAATCAAATTTTAATATCTTTGGGGTTTAAAAATATTACATCACAATTATATCATATTATGTTATAAATTTTGTTTAATAACTCATTGTGAAATAAATTAGTTTCAATTACTTGACATTCAAAAAATCATTTTGTACAATTGTATCAAAATATGATAGGAACTAGTTTTCTTGACGCTAAAACTTATATCATATTTTGTTAAAATATTGGTCAGTCCATAACAAAACAAGTTATTATTTTGATTAGACCGGTGTACTTTTTGTTACAATTTTAGTTATTTTAACATCATCCTGTACCTAGTTTATAACATAATAAGTTAAAAAAAATTTTAATAACATTAAATTTTCTAGTCGGGTAAATAACCAAGCATAATTCATTCTGACGATCGAACATTGATAGTGAAAAATACACAAGTATTTGACAAGTCAGAAGATGGTTTTATTTAGAAGGTTGTATCGGGGATACGATAAAACTATGGTGCAACCCAAAATCCTAAGCCGGTATGCATACGAAGTCCTGTAGATCATAATAAGATTGGGCCAACTAGCCAGAACGTGGGCTTTTGGTGGCATATAAGAGCTCGAGATGACTTAGAAGTCAGCATCAATGGTTTTATTTTTAGGATTTTTGAATCGCTAAAAAACTTCAATAAAATCAAAATTGTTACTTGGGCTTTTACAGTTAATTTTGTGGTTTTAGGAAAACCTCTGCATGCGACGCACAAGAAAATATCAAATCTTGTGTACTTGGTATGTTCGAAAACTCTAACTCTACTCTAATCTAAAAAAAATATTCTGTGGTCGTTGCAGAAGTTACTACCGTTTTAGCATTTTTGATTGACTCTACTGAGCCACCATCCCTCATAAGAAGTCTGCCCTTCATGATTGATTGCATGGAAAACATTCACTTCACCGGAAAATACGTATCAACTTGCAGAAAATTACTCCCCCAAGTCGTTACTTGACTTGGCGTTTATTTCCATGAATATACTGTAGTGCAGCAGCCAGCCAGTCAGTGAAGTATGCGTTTACGCCGGCGGCACTGCTTCATCTTCTTCTACTTCGGATGATGATGATGCCCGAGAGGCGAAGCGCATTAATAAATGCCACAAAATTGGAAATTTATGACTGTGCAGCTAGTGGTTGCGTTGTCTGCACTCCCGGAAACCGTGCTCAAAGGACGAAGGAAGAGTGATGTTTTATTTTCTAGATGGGAAATTAGACGGTTGAGACAAGTGAATGGTATATTGTGTTTACTTCAAGGGATGGTCTGTTGGATTAAAAACCCAGGTAAATCGGAAGTAAATTTTCGCCATATACCAACAAAATGATAGAAAGAGCGCATTCATTTAGCATTTGAGACAAAGAGATGAATGCTTTTTGGCTTTCAAGATTATCTGTCTTTCAAGGCAAAACCTAGCAAAACTAATGAACAAATTTCTTGTACTTTTTAATTATATTGTATGTACGAATTATGTGTTTTCAGAAATTTTGACTTAGGCCATCGGACATCCCCTGAAAAATCCATCAACCTTATATTCCACGGCACTCGATGTCTATTCTTTTGATGGACAACAATTTACGATTCCTACGGTACCAAGCTTGTGCCGAACAACTTGATTACATCTATCAAATGTATTTTACCTCTCCATCTACTTTCGTCTACATTGACGGTGGTGATGCGCTTTAGCAATGACTGCAGAGGAAACAATTTAAACAGTCGTGTAAAGTGTTGAATACTTACTTTTTCAGTACCGTTTTATTGTGCATAGCAGGAAAGCGCTCAGAGGAAGAGTGAAGACGTTTTTCCAGGATTTTCGCCTTATCTGCAAAGTTGAAATGAGCATGGTAATTAAATAAACTTTACGCTACGAATGGTGCATTGTTCAGTTTGAAAATATACGCAAAGGCTGTTTTGTTGTATCAGAAGCTTTATTGGGACCATTGGAAGATTTGCTGTTTCAATAACACACGTACGTAAGCTGGACACAGGTATCAGGCATCAGAAGGCCAGCTCCAGAGGCACGTTATCCTCCATTTGGGACATTTGTGCCATCGCCAAAATAACAGCCTATTTCATCATCTACCTGAGGGAAAAGGAAGGAAAAAGGATTTGGATGGGGATAGGGACAGGTAGGGAAATAGGAAAAATACCCTGGAAAAGGGTACTAACGCACAAGCGTACCACAATGGGTTCAAACAGCGCCCTGAAAAGGGCACTGTAATTACGCATAAAGCGAAAGAGAGCCTATAGCTCTTTACCACAGCGGGTTAAGAACAACAGAATATCCTGAAGATTCAGGTTTCTGAAGTCAGTTTCACTTAATAAGTGTTTACCGAATACTCGGAAACGCAGTTGCGCGAAAACTGGACAGTTGCATATCAAATGATACGAAGTTCCATAATCGGATTCACAGCTATCACAGGCAAATGAATCAGCTTGCTGAATATTCGCCATGTGATAGCTGAGTCGGCAGTGGCCAGTCAATGCTTTGACCAGAATACTGCAATTCTGCTTTGACAGATTTGTAAGATACTTCGCCACCTTTGGAGATGGTTCAGTACAATACAATTAGGTTTGACGACATGACTCCAAACTATTCCTATGGTCTGTGTTGTCATGTGATGCTCCAGTGCGAGCTAACTCATCAGCCAATTGGGTTCTTTAGGGGTCTCCAGATTATTTCATAATCGGATTCTCCGCCCAAAATATAGTCGAAATCCAAAATTTCATAATTTTTGGAGTTCGGGAACTATTTTTAAAATTAATTTAAAGTTTGTATGGGGAAAATTTTTTGTTCGGGTAGAACTGTCACTTTATCGATCGAACTGTCATTCTAGCCACGAAAATTTAAACTGTTTTGTTGATTTAACCATCAAAACAAGGGTGTTGGAATCCAGTTAAATCACGTTATACTCAGAAAAATGAGCTCTTTCGTTTAGGCTATTGAAAATAGCAATATTTTATTCACTAAACAACCCAATTCATTTCCAGCGATGGAAGAATGGCCAGGTACCCATTCAAGGCGAACAGTGTTTGCTGAATTCAGCTCCTCGATTTGAGTTCGACAAGCGATAACTACCTTCGACCTAGAGGTGGCCGAAGCAAGTGCTTTAATAGCAGCCTGGCTATCTGAACAGAAGTATATTACTTTGCCCATTACGTGCTGCACATAAGAGCAAAGATTTCGACCTGAAAAACGGTGCAATGTCTACCAAGTGAGTAAGACTGATACAGCCTTAGCTCACGAGAATAAACACCAGCACCTGCTCGACCTTCGAGAAGGGAGCCATCAGTGTAACATACGATGCCGTCTGATATACTTCTTTTCAGATAACCAAATGTCCACTCTTCCCGGGAAGGGAATTTCGTGGAAAATGTCCTATATGGAAAATTACAAGCAATGGTAAGATCACTTGGAGCAAGAACAATTTTGTCCCAATTCACCAAAAGTGAAAATAACGAGGTGTGTGTTGATGTGCGGTTCACAGGAGTTTCCTCTAGTAGACCGAGTACCCGTAACCGGTAAGTGCAAGAAAGTGCTTCTTGTTTGAGATGAATGTGTAGTGGGGCAACGTCAAAGAGAACTTCGAGCGCTGCCGTGGGAGTTGAAGAGAACGCTCCAGACATCGCCATAAAGCACATCCTTTGGAGATGGCCCACGGTGTCTCTGGTAGAACAATATTATTGAAAAAAAATCAGTATCGCTAAAACATCCACCAATCGAAAGCTAAGGTCCTCCCCTGTCATTCTATGTAAAAATTAAAATGTTCTATCGGGGGTTCTAGAACATTTTTTTTTTTTAAGAAAATAGTGTTTTTCAAATTGATTTTAAATTAATAGGATCTTATCACCTCTCTCTTTCATACTTTGAAGCCATTTAAAATTAACATTCTTTCTGAGGAGGGGGGAGAATGATCGGGGATGTTATTTTAGGCGTAACATTTGAAAAGGGCCTATCTGTTTTGCGTAAACAAACACGTTTCTGTCTCTGTGGGGCCCATCTGCATCCACCCACGCACAGCAACACCCTTATCAGAAAGAGCATTCTACAAGCTATCTGTTAAGGGTGTTGATGTGCGTGGGTGGTTACAGATGGGCCCTTCAGCGACAGAAACATGTTTGTTTACAAAAAGCAGATAGGTCCTTTACAAATGTTACGCTTGATTTTTGATATTTTATTCATTCGGATTTTGTGTAAGGCGGTTTCACCCACTTACCACCCAACGCAATTTATCAAATGTTTTGCAATAAAATTTATATACATTCCGTAATCACCGAGTTTGTTTTAGATCCTATTCAAATTCAACAATGTTTTCCATTAGATAGATAGGAAAATAATCGAGAAATTGTCCGGTAGGTAAGTGAGTGACAGCGTCTGCTGGATACTTGACTGTTAAGACAACTGGAAGAATGTGAAGATGGAACTACAGATTTGATCTTGCGCATAAGAACGTATTAAATTGATTAACCTCGTTCATCAAATTGTTTATTTCAAAGCATGTTTTATCGAATTCAAATGTTTCACAATCAAAATGCATAAATGGAACATAAACCAAAATATTCTACAGATGCTCGTTATTATACATGACTGTAGCACGAAGAAGCTGCCGGTCATACGTTTCTGAGTTTTCTGGAACTTTGACACGATTCCACGCAATTTGAAAATCAAAATGCACTGCTTCGCTGGCTTGTTCGCCGTATTTGCTCATACCGCTTCCAAAGAATTCACAAAACTCGGGGACGTGGTAACGCAAAATGTGGAATTTGGAGCTGTTGGGCAATCGTGCCGCAATCCACGTTGCAGCGAACTTCTCAACATTTTCCAAATAGCCATCGTGTAAGTCCTTTTGGAAGCAGCTTTTATGAACTTGATCGAATTGATCAAGTGCCTGAAATATAATTTGTAGATGAAATTAGTATATCATGAATATATCTTAAGTGAGGATAACTTACTGTTCTGAGCAATCTCAGATTCCCATCCTGCTGCAAAACATGTCGATTCTGAATCAGCTTCTGGCAATTCCGTCCGGTAAATCCAAATTTGCTGTGGCGTTGGCAACTGCTAATCCTCACCCATTCTTTTGCAGTCTCTGGATCGATTGATTCTACCTCCTTGTATATAGCGTTTACTATACCAAGGGTGATATGCAAAGATGGCGGCGGGCAAATATTTACGATTTTGTCCTCAGATAGCCCACCTACCAAAGGTTCTTCAATACAGTTGAAAAACTGCTTCGCTTGCTTCGAATCGGAACCTAAGCTTTTCCATCTCATCGTATGCTCTCGGATTTGACCAACAGTTCGAGGGCTGCCATGTTCTTTTGAAAGGGTGGTTTTGGGTGCTGTGCAGTATGGACAAGGGAAACTCGAACTATGCCCCATGATTCCACACAGGAGGTTAACAATTTTTAAATCGCCTGCCACGAAGCATTTCAAACTTTCCAAATGTAAAAGTCCCTTCCATATCCTTTCCACATTTACATACTTTTCCGGAACTCCTGGAGCAACTGCAAGCAACAACAGCATTTTTACACCGGTATCCTTGCAACGGCTTCTTTCCTCAACAACTTCAGTATCTCCGGCGATGATTGAAAGGGTTACCTTGAAAGACCCGCCCCCTCCGTCCACTCCTATCTTGCAAAATGTTTTGGCAACTTCAAGCCCTCTTTTCGATATAATGTGGTCCACCAATCCTTGGACATTGTTGCAATATACTACAGGCTTCGAGACTACTTGTGTATTATCGCTCATTTCAAACGGCTGTCGAGTTACCTCAAAAAAATCCTGTAGTGATTGGTTCATACAGGTTATCGCTGTCGAGAAGTTGGGAGCAATTTCGATGTCTAACGCCCTCAAACAAGTGCTCAATTTCAGAGTACGCCTGGTACTCAAGTCACATGTTTTTTTAATCAAAAACAGATCGTCAGCGGACATGTAAGGTTTTTTAACCTTTGCTGCATTTTGGTCAAACTTCCAGGTGGATGGTAATCCACGTAAATTGGAGAGCATCACCTGGTTTTCTTCACTTGTATTTTTGCTTCTCATATATTCCGCCACCGCAGAATCTCCAACATTACTGTTCTGAAGAATGTTCAGCATGTTGCGTTGCGCTACAGTTTTCGTACATACGTGTGGCTTACCCTTGGCCTTTTCCCCATAGCAGCTCATGCATAAGTTGAGCTGGCACCTCCTTTTCGCATTATCTGAGGAGCTTGGTCTACCACGTTTCCCTTTTGATTTCGGTGTAATAGTTATTCGTGCTGCAGTGCAAATTTCACAAGAGCAAGTTATGCTGCTTCGAGTGGTCGATTTTACATTGTATTTGTACGCATACACCGATACAGGTTCATTACTATCCCTGAACGTATGGACTACATACGAACAAGCTCGACAAATATTTGTTGGATAATACCAACTTATGATTTTAACATCGGGTAGAAAGTGCTGTTCAATAATATCAATCGCATTTGTTGATAGCGGCTGAAGGAAATTCTTCTTCAAACACAATATGCAAACTTTTGTACGATTATCTTCGTGACTTTTTGGTTTCATGTTGCAAATTTCCTATTTGATATATAAATTTTCAAATGTCAACATTATAATCCTACTTCGATTTTTTGTAATCTTACCTGTTTTCCGAATGACAAGATACAAACCAATTTTTGCACCACTTTCACAAAATAAGCACTGACCTGTCCACGTTGGAATTCAAACCGATACCTTCATTCTTCATAGCCGACTTTGATGAAAAATATACTGAGTAGTGCTGCCAATAAAGATGAATACAATCATCATCATCTATACGAAGTCAAATGTATGACATTTCAGCCTTATTTGAGTATTGTTAAAGTTTGCTATTAATTTCTATAATTTAGAATCAACCCTCTGTAATTTTTCAAGTTAATTTGCTAGCGCGCTAGCGCTGAGAGTGATGAATATAATAATCATCAATAAATTAACTCTTCCAAGTTCACAATTCAGAATATTCAATATGTCTTTTCTATGCCTTTCCATAATGTTCATTAGAATGTTACTTCATTGAATGTTCTTATATAGCTTTGAGATTTTTTTTTCATACTAGCAACACGTAACAAATAAATAACTTATTCGAAACAAAATCATGGCCTACTATGGCCAAATCGAATTGATGTCTCATGCATGCTTGTACCATTCGCAACATATCACTGATAAACCGTTGCCATATGATATCAAAAATATATAATTTAAAAAAATGTTCTAGAACCCCCGATAGAACATTTTAATTTTTGCATAGAATGACAGGGGAGGACCTTAGCTTTCGATTGGTGGATGTTTTAGCGATACTGATTTTTTTTCGATAATATTTTTTCTCATAGACACCGTGGGCCTAATTTTGATTGGACCGTTCTCACTTCGCCCTTTTGCCACCACACAAGACATCCATAAGTTAATATTGGCCGAAAAACAGTTGTGTAGATCCATTTGATATACTTGGGTTTTAGACCCCAAGTTGTACCAAAGGTTCGCCGGCATTGCCCGAAGGCCATACAAGCTTTCTTGATTCTGAACTCAATGTGAGGTGTCCAGGAAAGCTTGGAATCAAGAATGACTCCAACGTACTTTACCTGTTCAGTCACATCGATTTCAGAATCAAAGAACGCCATTACGGTTTCGCCTTTCCGTTAAAAGAACAATAGATGTTTTACTCGGATTAACCGAAAGGCCATATTGGCGACACCAACCCTCAACTACCTGAAGGGCGCTTTGCATCAGGTTGAAAAGGGTGCTGATGCACATACCAACTAACAATGTTAGGTAGTCGTCGGCAACGTAGTCGTCGTCAGAACGCATAATGCGAAGAGCTATATAGGTTATAATTAACGCTAATAAACAACATACTAATAATCCCACCCTTATTGAGCCTCGCAATTGAGGCTTAAGAAAGATAGCAGATTATCTCGGAGAAACACAAGGTCAACTGCCTTATTGCTCCGGTTAGCGCAGTAAGGGCAGAATACTGTGGAGGACGCCGTATTACTCCACAGGCTCCGTTTGTAATTAGGTTTTATTAGACCCCCCTAACCATTCATTCCTAGGCACGGTAAGCATAAAGCCGCATAACACCATGAATTAGGGGTCACCTGTTTAGTGGACTCTTACCACTGGATCAGGCGATCCGTAGTGTTATTCTTAGCCAATTCAGACAACCGCTACCGACACTACACAGCTATCTAGGCTGATCAGGAAAAGAAGTTAACATTGACGGTGAACTTCAAAACGAGCCCGAACAGCTTGCAGAGGCCCTGCCTCTGATGCGTTGTCTTGCTGGGATAAAGTCTCTTTAATACTTGCTAACAGATATCGTTCTCATCTCTACGTAGAGTGTGGCCGACCAACCGAAAATTCTCGATTTAGAGCAACATTAAGAAAAATATGATTTGTAATGAAAAATGTGCCCAACAAATATAACGCCTACATTTCCTAAAAGTAAATTTAGTATATTTTGCATATTTGGTGCACAAATTGCGATGCGTTTAAGTTTAAAAATATTTTTTTTGCAATTTCACATCGTAATAGGCTGATTTACCTTACGCAAATTTGTCAGGAAAAGGCCTACTTTCCCACACCACATCAGCAGTGCTGTAATGGTTCATTACAGCACTGATTTGCGTTGCGTAATGAACCATTACAGCACTGTTTTCAGTTTTGGTCAACTTCTTGATGCTTTCTGGATGCAGGTTTGAAAAATTGTGACAACTGCACAGTATAACCTGCTATGATCAGACTTGCTTAAACATGATGGAAAAGTTTTGTTAAAAACTATTCTTAAGTGGTAATTTATGAAATTGCAAAAAACGTTGTACGCACCTCGGTGCGGAACTCGATTTTTACAGCACTCGTCGTAATTGTACAACTTGTGCTGTAAAAATCTTCATTCTGCACCTTGTTGCGTAAACTACTATTACAATATTTACTCAAATTTTACAGTTTATTTGCCAATGTGTTCAAAAAGTAGGTGTATTCGACCGTATTCGATATGCAACCGGTCTAGAATGCTAGTTTAGACTCTTCTTTTTCGAGTGCTTCCGGACCTTTTTGCGGGAATTTGCGGGAAACCAAGTTAGAGTGCTTTTAGTGCTTGCTTTAATTTTACAATATTTTACGCTGTGCTTCAATAATCATCCACTCTTGCCATTTCGACGCAATGACTTTATGGCTTGCGAAACAATGTACATAGCATCAAACAACTATCATTCTGGAAGATTTTGTTTCAGATATAAATCTAAATATAAATTAGGACCAAACAGTAACTCAATGTGCAAAGTTTCGATATATCAATCCGTGTGATCAATTAGAATTTTAAATTAACTCAACGTGCACACATATGTATAGATGGATACATTATTAATGAAATGAGGAACACATCCACAGCTCAAATGAGATTTCAACTCACGACCCTCATATGCTATACAAGTGCTTTACCGACTTAGCTACCGAGACAATCAATGACATAGCATTTTAAATATTTCGAGGAAAATCGAAAATTTCTCTTTATCGCAAATATACCCATCCCACTTGTAAATACTGGCTCCGAGTCATATGGCCGACTGTCATTTGGGTGATTGCCGCTTGGCCAAATGCCATTTGGCCGAAAGGGTCATTTGGCCGAACGCCATTTGGCTGAATGCCGTTTGGCTGAAGAAGAAACGTTCGTGCCACTGTTCTCCACGTCAGTATAATTTAAAATAATCGCATATGATTAAAATGAGGAAAAATCTCTGGCAGTCAATATTTTGACAGTTTCAACGTCAACTAATCCCTGAATTGTAAAACTAGAAAGAATAGTCAATGATTGGAGGAAGAAAGAAGGAAAAATTAATGATGATCAAATTGGCAGTTAGAATGTGAAAAGGGGTCTCTGAATTATTTTGAACATAATTCGGCCAAGCGGCATTCGGTCAAATTCCGGACATCTGAAACACCTGAGCTGCGGATTTTTTCACCAAAAACTGATCCATATATACATAATTTGAGCTTATTTAAAATCATAATTGACCACGCGAATTGATGTACTGAATCCTTGTACTTTGAGTAAGTGTGTGGTATATATTTAAACGCCTACAATCACAGTTTTACCCGAAACGAAACCTTCCAGAATAATAGTAGTTTGTTGCTATGTGTATTGTTTCGTAAGCCATAAAGAGATTGCGTCGTGATGGCAAAAGTGGATCTTAGAGTGGATGGTTATTGAAGCACAGCGTAAAACATACTTTTGTAAAATTAACGCCTGCAGCTTCCTAGACCAGTTGCATGTCGAATACGGTCGAATACTACTACTTTTTGAACTAATTGGCAAATAAACCGCAAAATTTGAGTAAATATTGTAAAATTTTAAATTGAACTTAAAGACATCGAAATTTGTGCATCAAATATGCAAAATATACTAAATTTACTGTTAGGGAATGTAGGCGTAATATTTCCATACAAAAAACGATACAATTTTGTTACAAATAAAAAAAAATCAATCGGTATACAAAGCCCAAACAATCATACATATATGAAAATTCATTGATATCAAAAAAACATTTTTTTTGAATTTTGTCGCGAAGTTTTAATTTCTGGCCCATAGTGCCCTGCCCGTGTAGTTGCCGGATTAGAATAGCACTACGAACCACCTGTTCCGTGGGTAAAAGTTCACCAAACAGGGAACCCCAATCCAAGGTGTCAGGCGACCCGTGCTGAGGGATGAATGGTTGAGGAGGTTTAAAACATGCTCAATCTTTAACGGAGCCCGTGACGTGGGTAGATCTCCCTTTTGGGTTGCGTTACGGAGTAAGATCTACCAAACTGAACCCTGGTGACATCCAGCTTGTTAAGCTAGGGTAATGCATTTTGGTAATATTCATAGTACAAAGCCCTTGTTACTAGTGACAGTTTCAAAAATTGCATTTATTTTGCCTTACGGTTAGTTAAAGACTCGGTTTGTCCTCGCCGAGACTACACTTGATGTAAGGAAAACAAACATGCTTTGCGTATCTAATTGCGTAATAACCTACTAAGGACTGATAAGTACTGGTGATACAAGGACTCACGTAAATTCTTATTACCGAACACATTCTCTAATTTGACAGCGTTTTGCAACTAGACTAAAGCCCCGGGTTTTTCAATGTTGTCCTGGGACTAAACTAGCAGCAAGACACGAATGAAGCCAGAGTTCCGATGCATGGACAAATATCAGTTGTACCGTTTTGTTTTTCTCAGAAATAGAATCGATTATGTGAGATTAAGGGCGCACTTTCGCTGGGATTTATTTCCCTGTGAAAACGGTACTTTTTCAACATATTCGATTTCTCGAACATCTGAGGTAACAAAACAAGATCTGTACAGAAATCAGTGCTCCATTGCCTCTCAATGACAATGGAGTAGTAGGGCATCTGGGGTAATACGCACTGTCGAGGCAAAACGCACCCCCTTTGTTTTTCGGGGATTATCGGTTTTAGAGCTTTGAAACCTTATCAGTCTAATAGAACATCTTAATAAATGAGCATCTGGAAAATTTTACATATCTGCGTTACATAATTAGTGAGAAAAATGAATTAAATTGAAAAGCACGATTCTGATGTAATTTTCCCGATCGTTTGTCAAATGATTTGATGGTGAAAACCGACCCAAACATCTAATGCTGTTGTGTTTATTCAGTTCATTGAGGGCAATGCTAAGCATAGGAAAAATAACTTATACAGTAATCTACGTAAATTATATGTTTTAAACTATTTTATTTTTTGCTATTGATTGGGGCAATATGCACTCCATTGGTTGGGGCAAAACGCACCTATAGAAAACAAGCTGTAATAATATCTATGAGTGCTCTGTAAGTAATCGAAAAAAAAATTGAGCTATTATTTGTCTTAAAACCTTATAAAACATGCATTTAGTCTAAGAAGTAAAAAGATTTCTAAACTCGACGGTGCATCTTGCCTCAATGTTGTGGTGCGTCTTGCCCCTTTGTTTGAGTGCATCCTGCCCCATTGTTGTAGTGCATTTTACCCCGAGCAAGGGTGCATACTGCCCCGCATAAACATACGAAGCCGTAATCTTAGTCTTTACAAAAAACGTTATTTTCAAGAGCTGAACTGTATTAAGGCTAAAATTTTGTTTGGTTTCTCTTAGAATTAAAGTATATGCAATGAATGGATGCATTAAACCAATAAATTATTGCCTTTTTATATGCATTTGGACGCATCTTCCTTAAGTGGTGCGTATTACCCCAGAATCCCCTACGACATGCACTAAATATTAAGGATACGGGTATTGCCACAAAAGATCTAAATACTGGTCGCAGTGGCTCATCCGAACAGAAAAAAAAATAGACAGCCCCTTCCCGGGTAGACGAGAATGTCTAAATTAGAGTGACTGGAAGGGAGTGTGGCGTCAATGTCAAAATTGAAACAGCGATCATCTGGCAAACCCATACAAATTCCCGTTCCAAACGAGCAGTAGACCTGTCAAAATTGGAACATGACGCCACTCTCCCTTCCAGTCACTCTATAGAGTCTAAATCATATCTCAAATCGAATATTTTTTGCTGTCATAGCTCGATGTGATTTTGTGTTATTCACAGTGAAGAGAATTGTCAGACAAAAGAGGCACAAAACAAGCAACAAAGAAGGTGCGACGATTAGTCATTATCCCTACTGGTAACAGATAATGACATGATCTCGAAATTTTTTGTTGCAGACAAAACGGAAGCTAATTTTGTTGCGTACTTTTCAACTCGTGAATAATCAATTATTACTAATCCAAAGTCGAAACTGTTTGATGATAGAGTTTCACCAGAGTTGCAGTGTTTACCGACTCGAAGTTACCGTTCGAAAATCGCAATGCAAGGCTTAAAAATCTCTAAACTCGTGGTGTACGATGTTAATCCCATTATTTTCAAGTTGGGACAAACTTATGTCGCATGGGTTGTTTTGTCGCAACAAATACAGGTTGCGACATTGTCATTATTGTTGCGCGATGGTTGAATTTTGATTCACTGGTTATAAATCTAATGAATATCGCACGAATAACTCAAAGTGATATGATATGTATCAGTTTTTATTCTTGTCGAAATAGCTGAAAATTTCTACATAAGAACAAGTTTAGCTCTTCTGCACAAAATGGAACACATAAACCCATAGAGATGGCTCAATGTTAGTGAAATGTGTCGCTTTCTGAGCTGCGGTAACGAAGAACGGCATGCTCTTATTCTCATGTTTATTTACAACAGCGAGCCTCAGTTGAGTGGTTAGCATCGCCGCCTGTGAATCCTAAGGTCATAGGTTCGATGCTGCATGCTGACATATTTTTAATTTTTTATTCTAAAAAAAAAAGACAAATGATCTTGTAATATCTTAACGAGCTATTCAGGCTTATTCTGCGTGGCGTGTGAGGTGAGACGACTAATGTAAATCAAATGGGGCGAGTCGACTTTTGTCACCTCATTCGACTCGTCTCACCTCACACGCAGCGCAGAATAAGCCTGATTATTGAGTAGTATAGCCGGGGCCCGTGGCGTAGTTGGTCACACGTTCGCTTCATATGCGGATGGTCATGGGTTTGATTCCCAGCCCCAGCACCCAGCACTTGCAATTTTTCGTCAGTTGCTTTTCCCCCGAGAGCAACTGACACTGTGACCCTCTTCTGAGCCCCATGGCTCAAACGGACCCGGATACCTGGACATCGGCGAACTGCTACTCATAATGGACCCCCAATCGGACTGGAAAGGAACAATGGCCATCCGTCATCATCCTGAGCACAAGGTTCATCATTCTACTAGGTATAAAGTAGAAAAAGTGAAAGCAGCAGAAAGGCAACCAGTTCGATAAAGTAGAATAGAATCTAGTGCGAGGGCCCATATAGCCGAGGCGGTAAACGCAAGGGTATTCAGCATGACCATGCTGAGGGTGACAGGTTCGATTCCCGGTCGGTCCAGGATCTTTTCGTAAAGGAAATTTCCTTGACTTCCTTGGGCATAGAGTATCTTCGTGCCCTGCCACACGATATACGCATGCAAAATGGTCATTGGCAGAGGAAGCTCTCAGTTAATAACTGTGGAAGTGCTCATAGAACACTAAGCTGAGAAGCAGGCTTTGTCCCAATGAGGACGTTACACCAAGAAGAGAGAGAGAATCTAGTGCAGCTGTCAATTGAAATTGCTCACGTAGTGCCCCAGTCGACAATAGAGCTGTAAATTAATTTAAGTGATTAAGAAAAAAAATTATTGAGTAGTTTATCATATTAGATTTTGCTATTGTTTCTGATCTTTTACCTCTTATATCAATCAAACCAATATCAGTTTTTGCTCTTCAGTAGTTCAATCAATAATAACTGAATATGCTATTCATCAGATTTTTCCACCTACTCGGGTTATGTTGGACTTCGAGGACGCAAAGTCGATGATCTTGCAAAACTGCTACTCAGCCACCTCAATTGCGGGCAGTCCTTCTTTTTTTTTTGGTTGATAGCCCTCAACAACCACGCTCCATCCAGTATTGGTCGGATATTCAGGTATTGAAAATAACTTATTTTGGTATTTTGTAGGTATTGATAAAATACCTTAAGGAGTTATTTGTTTGGTGTTATTACACAGCGTAACATTTTTTTGTCTCAAAAGCAAACTTATGCGTCTCTGACAGGTTTTGGGTCGCTGAATCTGAATCCGGGCTCAGATTTGCATTCTATTTGGTAAAACGAAACATTTTACATGAGTCGTTAATTTAGAAGTTAATTGACCGGTTCATCCTTTGATTGCTTAAAAAAAAAATATTTCCATGCTTAACGGCTTACAGTCAAAAAAGCCCCAAATCGCATATTTTGCCCCGTAAATTGAGGTATAGCTCAAAATTGTGACGTGCTAGAGCAAATCTGAGCCCGGATTCGGATTCAGCGGCCCAAAATCTGTCAGAGACACATAAGTTTGCTCTTGAGACAGACCAAAAGTTATTTTTTGTTACGCTGTGTTATTATTCAGGTATTACCATACCTGATGTTATGCACAGAATACACACCAGTTATTATTTTAGGTATTTTACCTCTTATGCAGGGCTGCATAATACCTCATTCAGGTTGTAGGTATTCGGTTTTCCATACCTGAGTTTGGTATTCCTCAGCTATTCACGCGCTACGCGCATTCAAGCATTTGGTTCACTCTGACTGCGCACTATTATTGATTTCCGCAGATCAATCAAAATGAAATTGTACTATAACTCTTGTTAAGGAAGCGTCCATAAATGACGTAGCAGTTTTTGGTCGATGTTTACTCCCCCTCCCCTCTCGTAGCATACAGGGGATAGACAAAATGATCGGGACAGGCAAAATTTTCCCTTCTTAAAAAATATTCAAATAGCTGTAATTTTTTTAAAAGAGCATAAAATATTCTCAAATTTTTTTTTCTCTTGTTAATAATTTCAAGTTGAGTCAAACGTTTTTCAGAGCTCATTACATAAGTCGTAAATGGTCAAAATTTCATTGCATTCAATTCATTGAATCTGGAGATATAACAGCTCAAAGTTGGCTGTCAGATAAATATCCCTTTTTTTAGAATCTTTATAACTTCGTGCAGAAAAGCCCGATCTTTTCCAAATTTTGTCCACTGATACACAACTAGTTGATCCACTTACAGTAAAAATTTGAGAATATTTGATGCACTTTTCGTATAGTTACAGCTATTTTTTTTTTTATCTTCATTAGTTATAGCTATTTGAATATTTTTTGAGGAGGGAAAATTTTGCCTGTCCCGATCATTTTGTCTATCCTCTGTATTTTCCCATACTTATTCCATGGCTCGTCACACAATCTCAGATACCCCCGTTCCTCTTGAAATGTTACGTCATCTATGGACGCTTCCTAGTTGTACCATTATTAGGCAAATCGGGTTGAAGTATCGTGTAGCTAATTAATCAACTGGCTAATCTCAATTTCATCAATTTCGTTGGTTAGTCCCCTCTGACTTAACGATGATCAGATAACATAGTGAATTCTAGTAATAGGCATAATCCATCGATCCGTTAGCTATCGATAGAGTAAGTCTTAGAGTAATGAGTTTATGTTATCTTCAATAAAAAACGTCCTCTCAGTTTCCTGTAACAAATCATAGTTTTGGTGAGTTATTTCCGCTGTGGCTGTGACTTTGTCTATCTCGTTACCCCAAGGCCCAAGGACAACGAATGCGGGATGTTTTCCGGTAGAATGGCACCGATTATCATAAACATTCCGGGCGGGCTTGTATAATACGACGATGTTAGCCTTAATTTCCATTTGCAACTCTTGTAAGGGTCCTCCAAAACACCAACTTGAATAGGTCGCTGCAATGAGGCAGGAGTGGGCGAGAGACCACCACCGGCAAACAACAGTACACGCTGGAAATGTTATGCAAGGAGAATTCCATTGAGGTGAACCTGAGCGTCCCCGCAGAGTATAAGATGACATGATGATGGAGTACAACACGGGACCTCAGTCGAATAATTCTGCTTGCTTAACCTGCACCGCACCGACCGACCAACCAGTAGTGGTGGTGGTGGCGGTAGGAACCATCCCCACAGTTGTCGTGTCATCATCATCATCATATCGCGAGAGAATGACGCTTTCCTGTGGCTTTTCTATTAGTTAGTTTTGGGGGAAAGGGTTGTTTTGACCATATAATACTAATGATAGTATTCTAGGAAAATTACAAAAATCTCCGTAAACAACATAAAATTTATCATATTATATGATGGCATTTGTGATTGCCCAAATTTACATCTCTCAGAGGACTTGGTTTCCAATCACAATCAGTTTGCTTTTGCTGTCGTTCAGATCTCTTATTAAATCTTTTCCATTGCTTGAAATCAGCCCTGTCGTCCTTCTTAGTCACGATTAGTCGACGACTAAGTAGCTTTATTTTTAAGCCAAAAAAGATAACAATCACCAAAAAAGATAATAGATCACAATAGATCTAAAAACAGGTCGCAGTGACTTATATACCCAACAAGGAATAAAAAAAAGACAAAAAAGATTTTTTTCTAAATAATCATGTTAAATGGTTAGTATGATTATCACCACCACCCACGTGGTGCACATTTTCAAAAAAAATACTTCACTGTTTATGGAATTTGACATAGGTCAGTACCCACGTCCACCCCCTCAGTCTAGTCTAGTCTAGTCTACACATACACAGCCATTCATTGAAAGAATCCTGGAAAATGATAGAATCGACTACTTCTACCATTTTTCTTGTCATTATTAATGCTTGCAGTACATCGAAAATGCATTACAAGCATTATAGCGGCCAGGCCTACTGTGCAGCGTTGATTATACAATAAAACTATTAAACGGGGACATCTCGTACCAACCGCTCAGTTTTGTATAGAAAGCAAACTACGTGAAAAATCGGTGGGGGTGACGTTGCTAAGAAGGTTAATGTCACCCCTTGGTCCTTGGAATCCTGGGATGGAACACAGGTATTTGATCCGTATCCTGGCCTTAATGCCTAGGCTTAAGCGCCTAAACTCGCTCTCTGAAACGAAAAACACTACTGATCTCTCCCAATTGCATGGTCAAGTTTAATGAACAAAATATTATAGGAACTTCAATAAAGAAATCAGAAAGATCTCACCCGATTCCAAGGATGGGAACACTCACTTGGAAAGAGTTACACTCACTTGCAGTTTTCTCAGCTAAGAAGCGTGCAATCAAGAAACGATGTATGGACGACTTTTTCCTTGAGGTTTTTTCTAAAAGTTTGCCGAATAGAGTACAGGTCGCACATGCATACCGAAGTCGTGAGGGAACTGCGAATGCAACTTTCCACGAGATGAATGTAAATTACACTCACCTCGTGGAGAGTCACATTCACAGCTCTGTCACGACTTTGGGATTTGTGTGCGACCCCTACTCTATTCGGCAAAGCTTTACACGGAAAAATATTATAACCCAAAGAATAAGTTTTTAAAACTCAAATTTGGCTAAACTGCTTAAAGTTTTAACTCAAAGTTGGGTTGTTTTCTCCCTCGCCCCACCGCAATGTTGTCGAAAACAAAGAGAGAAGCACCGACGCATCCGCTGCTCTTCCGTGGAAGAAGCCAAATTTGGGTTTTCTTGAATTAACCCAAATTTGCGTCATTTGAGGCCTCCGTTGGGTGAAAATAACTTACCACTGGGTTAATTTTTTTGCCGCTCTCAAACGAGAACTACTCACTCACCACTTTCGCTGTTTAACGCAAATTTGAGTTATTCCACGGAAGACCGGGATTGCGTCAAAACAACTTAAATTTGGGTTGATTTGTAGTTCAGTGTAGACAAAACCACAAGGCAAAAGTCGTCCATACATCGTTTCTTGATTACACGCTTCTGAACTGAGAAAATAGCAAGTGAGTGTAACTCTTTGAAAGTGAGTGTTCCCATCCCTGCCCGATTCAACTGACAATCAAATCCAACATTCTTGAAGCATTCTCAAAAATTCATCCTTCAATCCCAGCTCGAAAGAAACCCAAAGTGGTGCTGTCATGCTTTTGTTTTCACCTCCGTCGTTCATCATCACTGAACATCGCCAGATCATGCGCCAGAAATGCACTTCATTACTATTAGTTTTTCTTCACACAACTCCGTTTTCCGTTGTGATCTTCCTTGAACTAGTCTTTTTGCACCCATGTGCATATTTATTACACATATTTCATTATAACACCACCGCAATTATCACGTAGTAGGACTCCCGATTGTGACGGCATTCTACACAGTTACACTCCACACTTATTTCTTTGACCACCGATATCCGAGGGTGGAAAAGAATGTTATCACTGGATAATGCACATTTTCTCGTCAACTTCAAATTATGTTTTCTCTTCACACGCGCACAGATTCCACCAAAACTACGGCAAACATGCTCAAATCTATGCCGGAAGGCGTAGCACCAACAGCGGAATCAAATTTTATCCGCCGATACAAGCGAAAAAAAAAATCACGCGGACGTAACGCCTCTGTCAAACCACGCGACCGTTCGCAGCCACGGCTTGCTGCGATCCTCCCTCAGTACCCACGTCCACCCCCTCAGGAGGAAAATTTTAATGAAACGCTAATTTTGGAGTATTTAGGGTAATTGAAATTGACAAAAAAATTCAATTTGAAATTTAACAATTTGATTTTTAATTAATCTTAGGGAAAAATCTCCCATTCGAAAGTTCCCAGTTGTATAAACTATTTATACATATTATATGTTACATGTATGAATTGTACATTAGGCCTGTTCACTTTTTCAAAAATGTTCTCTAATTCTCAAGTCCACCCTCCCCTCATATTTTGATTGGCATCCTAAAAAAAGTAACTGGTTAAAATTTCAGCCAAATCCATTGAAATTAACAGGTGTATCAAATCAATTTAGTGTTTTTCGATTATTTTCGACCATCAAAAAATCATAACACCACTAAAACTCGACAAAAATTAATACTTTCAGCACAAATTGAATGATATACTTTTCGCATAGAAATTAACCATTCTCTAAACAAGACAAATCGTATCGTGAACGCAGTGTGAATGGTAACCTATTTTGACTATAGTTGATGTATGTTCAGCCGATTACGGTAAAATCATACCAGGAATTCAACTACTACTGGAACATTAGCCGTTATTGTTCATACATTGTCTGATAATGTTGCGATTCGTTCGCATTCGCATCTACCATATGAGAACATTTTCGAACCGCACCACCTGTGGTTCACTTGCTGGGCTGGATCGCAACTCGAAAAATTGGCAGCCATCTTTCAATTTGCAGAAAATTAAGTGAAGGAATGTTTTCGTCTATATGTCTTGCTGCATCACTAAGTTTTCAAACGAATCATCGACTTTTTGCTTTTCAGTGATTATTTGCCTCGCGTTTTTGAAGTGATAAAAAACTGTCAATTTTGCAGCAACGCAGCAGAAAAAGTATCATCGCAATCACTGCGAGTGAGCATATAGGATGATACTTTTCCATACGAATATTCGCTTTGGTGGCCGAGAATTATCACTTTGAAATTTTGAGGCTCATATCCAACATGGCTGCCGATGCTGATGATGCCGTAAAATGCCTTAAGAGATTTTTTTTAAATACATGAATATAAAATGATTTGAAATGTTTGCGTTTTGACTTTTACCTCAATTAAGTTTAGAAATAAATTAAAAAAGAACATCTTATGGGCCTTTTCATTTGACGTCTTAAATCAGCTGATTGTTCGGGCGTTTGACAGTTCTTCTATGAAGATGACACGTTCTTGTTAGCAGCTGTTGTTCAAGCTTTGTAAACAAATGCATGCACGGATCTGTCACATGAAAAGGCCTATTTGAAACACACCACCAACTGTTCCCTGCTCTACGATTGTAGCCCAACCACAGTTCCAACTTTCCGGTAGTAGATTTCTCAACCGTATTGGATATGTTTACATTACTGTCGTCAGGCGAAATTTGCTCACAAAAAGTAGTATTTTGATACGGTAAACATTTTTAACGACCCGTTGCTCATATGGTCGAGTCTTCAAAAACATTATTCATTATGGTCGAAACTTTACCCAGTAATGGTTGGCTTATGGTTGAGATTACCATAATGATTATGGTTTAGAATCGACTATAAACCATATTCCGTGATGTTTTGGTGTGGTTTGGATTTATGCGGGAATTGTTTGCTACAAGTTCTTCGAGCGAAGAATGTCAATAAAATTAAACGAAGCATATGTAATTATCACATTTGAAATCAGAAAAATCTTGGAAAGTTGATTTTTTTGATAAATTTTGTTCTGCAACACCTTAGTATACAGTCAGGATTCGTTATACACGGTGCCACCCACTTTACGCCCACCGCAATGTATCTGTTATTTTTAAACAATTCAGTTCATTTTTGAAAGGTAATTAGCTTACGATATGCCGCAACTACACACAAAAAATGAGTTCATTTGGATGTTATGCAGCCGAAAAATCGCGGAGGGCGTAAAGTACCACCACCGAGTAAAACGAATCCTGACTGTATGTAATAAGTTGGATATTTTAAAAGGACCTAATATTTTGTGGTTATTTGGCATCAATGCTGTAGAAGTTGAGTAAAAAATATTAAAAATCGTCTTCGCATCCGCAAGTCTATAATCGCCCCTGATACCAGTCGGCTGGTATGTCTGAAAAATCATTTTTTTTTCGATGACGCAGTGTGTGTTTGATTGACAAATTGAGAGATGAATTTGTGAAAAAATACCATTTGTTTTGGTGGGATTCGAGCCTTCGACTCCGTATCGCTAGTCCGGCGCTTTAACCAACTAAGCCACAGAACAAATTACGATTCTGTGAAATAAAAAGTCTTACTGGATTCCAAGCACCACCCTAACCGGGTCCGTATCTCACAACTTTATCTCTCTTTCAGCTTAGATGTCAATCTCTCACAAGCTCGCGGTTGTGCCTTCGAATTGATGAGCGTGAGCGAATTGTTTATGCGATGAGGTTTGACGCCCTACGGCGGCACGCTTCTTCGCCGAGGCTAACCCCTTCGAAAGACATGGGTTGGCGAGGTCTCCGTTAAAGAGAAGCGAGGAAGTAGGAGCGGGAAGCTACACACGCACGATCCTTTCCTCGGCAAGCCAGCCGACTGGACGGAGAGTGGTTGTTGAGGGCCTTCAACCAAAACAGAGAAGGAATGCCCGTGATCGAGGTGGCTGAGCAGTAGCTTGGCAAGATCATCGACTTTGCGTCCATGAAGTCCAACATTAATCGTAAGTCGATGGACGATGCCAAGCAGGATCACGTGAGACTCGTGAAGACTGCAGCAGAGGCGGAACCGGTGAATGTAAAGGTTACGAAGTCTACACACCAAAAATCGATTGACGGTTTCAGCAAAATTTTCCTGAATTTTGCCGAGCTGAAGGTTTCAGTAAACATTTTGCTGAAATTCAGCAAAATTTTGCTGATTTGTTCAGTAAACTCTGCTGATCACCAGCAACGTTTTGCTGAAATTCAGCAAATTTTGCCGAAAGTTCAGCAAAAAATTTTGCTGAACCCTTCAGCTCGGAAAAATTCAGCAAAATATTGCTGAAAGCGTTTGGTGTGTACCCAGATGGAGGCCTTCACTTTCGCAGGAAGTCCAAAAGGTGTGGCGGATATGACAGCTCGTGATAAGCTCTCGCAGAAGCGGGCGAGGCAGCCTTCAGATGAGGAGCTGTCTGGTGGTGCCGGCAAGGCTAGAACGATAATAACCCCGAAGGTCGGCAGTAATGCCGGCAAGTCGGACTCCAGCCAGGCGTCCCGGAAAGCTGGGAAGGGTGGGCCTGAAAAAGCTGGCCCGTCCCGGATGGAAGAGAACAGGGGGTTGCGACTGTTGTTAGGCGGCACGGTAAAGGCTGGGTATGCTGCGCAATTCAGATCTCATTGTGATCCACTAGCCTCTACCCAGCAACTCCTATGCCTACTTCCTCGCGGTACCGGCCGGAAACTATGAGCAACCTTAGGGAAGATCGGGTAACCAATCCCGGTGGGAACTTTGGTCGTAGGCTGACAGGGAAGGGGCGAGCTGGGAACAGCTTTTATCGTGATGGGTGATATGCAGAGACGCGTGATCGGTTGGTGGCCGATCGACGAAAGAATGTGCAGGTTGAGGATCAAAGGCTGATTCAGCTTCAGCATAATAAACGTGCACAGCCCACACTCCGGAAGCACTGATGACGACAAGGACGCATTTTACGCGCAGCTCGAACGCGATTACGACTGCTGCCCAAGCCACGACGTCAAGATCATCATAGGAGATTTAAACACTCAGGTAGGCCAGGAGGAGGAATTCAGACCAACGATTAGTAAGTTCAGCACCCACCAGCAGACGAACGAAAACGGCCTACGACTCATTGATTTCGCCGCCTCCAAAAATATGGCCATTCGTAGCACCTTTTTCCAATACAGCCTCCCTTATCGTTACACCTGGGGATCACCACAACAGACGGAATCTCAAATTGACCACGTTCTGATTGACGGACGGCACTTCTCCGGCATTATCGACGTCAGGACCTATCGTGGCGCCTACATCGACTCCGACCACTATCTGGTGATGGTCAAACTGCGCCTAAAACTCTCCCTCATCAACAATGTACGGTACCGACGACCGCCACGGTACAACCTAGAACGACTGAAACAACCGGATGTCACCTCAGCATACGCGCAGAATCTAGAGGCCGCGTTGCCAGACGAGGGCGAGCTCGATGAGGCCCCTCTAGAGGACTGCTGGAGTACAGTGAAAGCAGCCATCAACGCCGCAGCCGAGAGCACCATCGGGTACGTGGAACGGAATTGACGGAACGAATGGTTCGACGAACAGTGCTGGACGGTTTTGGAGGAGAAGAACGCAGCAAGGGCGGTAATGCTACAGCAAGGGACTCGACAGAACGTGGAACGTTACAAACAGAAGCGGAAACAGCAGACCCGCCTCTTTCGGGAGAAAAAGCGCCGCCTAGAAGAGGCGGAGTGCGGAGAAATGGAACAGCTGTGCCGTTCCCAAGAAACACGGAAGTTCTATCAGAAGCTCAACGCATCCCGCAACGGCTTCGTGCCGCGAGCCGAAATATGCAGGGATAAAGACGGAGGCCTCTTGACGGACGGACGTGAGGTGATCGAAAGGTGGAAGCAGCACTTCGATCAGCACCTGAACGGCGTGGAGAACGTAGGCACGGGAACCCACGGCAACGGAGGAAACGACGACGCCAGTGCAGCGGAGGACGGAAAAGAACCAACTCCCACACTGAGGGAAGTTAAGGAAGCCATTCACCAGCTCAAAACCAACAAAGCAGCTGATAAGGATGGTATCGCAGCTGAACTCATCAAGATGGGCCCAGGAAAGTTGGCCACCTGTCTGCATCGGCTGATAGTCAGTATCTGGGAAACCGAACAGCTACCGGAGGAGTGGAAGGAAGGCATTATCTGCCCCATACACAAGAAAGGCGTACGTTTGGAATGTGAGAACTTCAGGGCGATCACTATTTTGAATGCTGCCTACAAAGTGCTATCCCAGATCATCTTCCGTCGTTTGTCACCTAAAACGAATGAGTTCGTGGGAAGTTATCAAGCCGGTTTCATCGACGGCATGACAACGGACCAGATCTTCACCGTACAGCAAATCCTCCGGAAATGCCGCGCCGTGAATACCAGGTCCAAACGCATCACCTTTTCCTCGACTTCAAGGCTTTCCTGGGAAGCTGACTAGACTGATTAAAGCAACAATGGACGGTGTGCAAAACTGCGTAAGGGTTTCGGGTGAACTATCCAGTTCATGCGAATCTCGCCGGGGACTGCGACAAGGTGATGGACTCTCATGCCTACTCTTCAACATCGCTCTGGAAGGTGTGATGCGACGAGCCAGGCTCAACTGCCGGGGAACGATTTTCACAAAATTTGTGAAAATTGTTGTGTGCACAATTTGTGTGCTTTGCGGACGACATGGACATTATTGCCAAAATATTTGGAACGGTGGCAGAGCTGTACACCCGCCTGAAACACGAAGCAGCAAAGGTCGAACTGGTGGTGAATGCATCAAAAACAAAGTACATACTAGTAGGCGGGACCGAACACGACTGTATCCGTCTGGGTAGTATTGTTATGATAGACAGAGATACCTTCGAGGTGGTGGAAGAATTCGTGAAATTCGAAGGCGCATCATCAGCGGAAGTCGGGCCTACTACGGGCTCCAGAAGAAGCTGCGGTCTAAAAAGATTCATCCACGCACCAAATGTACCACCATGTATGAAACGCTAATAAGGCCGGTGGTCCTCTACGGACACGAGACTTGGACCATGCTCGAGGGAACCTTCAAGCACTCGGAGTTTTCGAGCAACGCGTGCTAAGGACAATCTTCGGCGGTGTGCAGGAGAATTGGTGTGGCGAAGAAGGATGAATCAAGAGTTCGCTGAATTTTACGGCGAACCCAGCATCCAGAAGGTGGCCAAAGCTGGAGGGATATGGTGGGTAGGACATGTTGCAAGAATGCCGTACAACAACCCTGCAAAGTTGGTGTTTGCTACTCATCCGGTTGGCACAAGAAGGCGTGGAGCGCTGAGAGCACGATGGGCGGACCAGGTGGAGCGTGACCTGGCGAGCATTGGGCGCGACCGAGTATGGAGAGCGGCAGCCACAAACCGAGTATTGTGGCGTACTATTATTGATTATGTCTTGTCTTAAATGAGGTGTTGAACCAATAAATGAAATGTAGGTAGGTAGGTACCAAGGCTATCTGTGTCCCTGCCACCCATTTCTGTAGCCGGCTGCGGTGGCCACCTGCCGTGACAAGCTCTGCTGCTTCGGTGACCTCGTCTAGGGTTTTCAGAGTCGCTCTCACTTCAACCCCTTCGATCATTTCACCTGTACGAGTACGTCTAACACTGCGCACGTCAGCTCCCAGATCCACGAGCTTGCCGTCGCTTCGCATCGCCTTCAAGACGTCCGAGTACTTAGAGTGTTCGGTCTCGATAACAAACGCGTCGCCTTTCCCGCGCTTGGCACCTACTCTTTTACGCCCTCTTGGTTTGGCGTCCCTGATCTTCTTGACCTGCGGTTTTTTCTTCTTCCTCTTCCGCTCGACTTTCGTCCAAGGGGTTCCTCCCCTTGGTTCACCCAACTCTGTGGTTACTGAGGGCCTAACAACGGTCGCACCTTCCTGTTCCGTTCCATCCGGGAAGGCCCAGCCTTTTCAGGCTTATACTTCCCTGCTTTCCAGGACGCCTAGATGGGGTCGTCAGGCCCCGGGACTGTAATCCCTGCAGCCTCAGATGCTCCAGTTTGATGGAATACTAAAGTAGTACAGATCTTGGAAACATAGTCCTATAGGCCTATATATAGGCCTATAGGCAACCGCCCAACCTTCATAGTATACGCTAGAGAGAAAGTGCTATACATAACACCTTTCTCAAGCAGATTAGTCACGAAATAATCGATTGGCATGTGTCAGATGTAGAATCATTATCTGACCATCACAATAACTTTTGTTTGAACACTCGAATGTCACTTCGCAAACTTTGCATTTCATCTCCCGGTTATCCATTGACACTCCAAGTGATTTTGATGATGCCGTTGATACTACAACGACTTTCATCATGGAAGCTTTTGAAGAAGCTTGTCCTCTACGGTCTGTGATGACCATAAGAGGAACCCCTTGATGGAACTCGGATCTAGCAAAACTCAGGACACAATTGTAGAAAGAGTTGGAACAGACGACGTTTGGCTGGTTCGGAGGCTTTCAGGTCGCCTCGCAAGACCTACCAGAAAGTTCTTCGATCTGTTGAACGATCCGGTTGAAAAACAAAACCTTACAGTATCCTATCGAAATCTAAGGATTTCATAGTGAACGAACTTCGTTTGCCAAATGGCGATTTCATTTCCTCTGGTGAGGAAGTTTTGGAATGGTCTGAATATTCATCGCCTTGTCGATTCTAACGGCGCAAGCTTCGACCGCCAGTTAGTTGTGACGTTAGGTGCACATTACGTGAATGGCGAGTGAGAAGACATGCTAAAATTTATGCTATTTAAGCATTTTGAATGCACACTCCGGGCAAAGTGACACCGATGAATGTTCTCCGAGGGCCATGTTCTCATCCACTTGACAATAATTCTCCCGCGTAGCGCAACTCTACTTGACGGCCATATATGGCCGTTCTATAGAACAGCAGGTAGGTAAGTTAAAATTAGAAAACTTGCATATAATAGGTGATGTTGGTCGAGGTACGTGGCAACTCATCTCCCGGAACGCCTGACACCATTCAACCCGGCCGGCGTTGTTTTTGGTTTCATAATGCGAATGCAAATGTTGTCCACCGGAGTAAGTGATGTTCGCCGCGTTTGTTTGCTTCAATTAGAATTCCTGTTTCAACTTTTTGCCCTAGGATTTCGAATAGGTACAACACCTTCCACTGCGCAAACCATCCACCCGTTGAATGGGGCCATCTTCCAGCTGGAGAGGCCAAAGTTGAAACAAGTCAAATTTAATTTATCTGCCAACCGTTCTGCGTTTACACTTCCGAATTTGCATAACCTCACACATGCAAATGAATGTGCTTCTAACTTAGATATAGTGTGTATAGTTGGCTCCTACCTACCTACCGCCGAAGCATACTTCATCTCGTCGAGGAGCAAACAAACTTTGTCTTCAGTTCCGGTCGGAGCCGTGGAATTGTTGTTTGCACCCCGGCGTTGACGCTACTAAAGTTAGAGCCCGTCAAACGCATGGATAACAGACCTCGGAAACAGACAGAACAGACAGTTCGGACCCGTACGGGATGAGCTGTTTTGTGGATGCGTTGTCCTGTGCTATGTGTACTACTATCATGCAAAAGAGTAATAAAACTTTTTGATTTGCTAGCGTGTTTGGATTAGGAATTAGAATTTAATTTACCATTGATCTCTATTTCAGAACGGTCGGAACAGGACACTTTTCACTCAAAGTGAAAAGGTGCTAGAATTGAAATACCGTGAGGTCGCCATTCACCGATCATGTAACGGCATTTTTGTAAGTTTAACTTTAACTCTAGACGGGGTATAGTTTGAGCATTTTTGTATTTTTTTGTTTCGTGGAAAATCAAATTTTTTATATTTTTGGCTGATATTTAGGACTGTTTGTATATCCCAAAATGGTTTTTGGTGTATTTATATTTTTAAAAAATCATTGAAACATTGATGGTCTGGTCACCTTTCAGGAGTCAGTGTTTATTTTGTATTGAATCGCTACAATTAACATATTTTACATTTTTCCCAAATCATTATATCCTAGTTTTATAGTTTAAGGGAACCTAATACACTCTAAAATTAATTTCCCTAATATTACACGGAAAATAAAATTTTCTATGCAAAAAATTTAAAATAAAAATATTTCAACAATAATCATAAAATCTCAAAATGTTTTCATCTCAAAAAAATCCGTACCCCAAACAGGCTTCCAAGAAAAATATAAAACTGTAGGGATGTTCAAAAATAAAAATTAGAAATATTAAAAACAGAAATTCATGAAATCGAGAATTGAAAAGAATCATCTTCCAAAACTTGTTTAAATCGTTTTTAGATGACGAAAAATGATATTTAGATCAAAATCAAAAATTTGGGTATTAGAGGGTTAAAAGTCGATGTGGACGAACTTTGCCTGAAGGCCTGAAGATGTTCAAGCATAATCAATTTGTTATTGTTACATTACTAATACGGTGTAACATCCTATAGATCCATGGACCTGAGTTTTGTAGAGAGTAAATTTTCAAAGATGACCTAATCCAAGAACTTCCGTGACTAAAGGCCTTTTTATAGAAAAGGAAATCTGCTGATCAAATACCCAAGAGATGGTTCCTCGGGTTATGTGGGGCTCGACCCCCTTAAAACTCATTCTCTCTCTTCCCAACCTTCGCGGAAGGCCCTTTAGGGATGACTTCGAGAAAGGGGCGCGTACATGAGTACTCTCTATTGGTAAGCGTTCCACCAGCTACCGCCTTAAGTTGTCCTCTCTCTCCTGAAAGCTTAGGTCCTGGCTAGTAATGTAGACTACCCGTTGGACTCAAGCTCTCGGATGGGAAGGGGGGGGCAAACTCAGCCTGCTGTTGTTCAGCCTGCCATTTTCTCTGTAGTTCAAGTACGATTCGGGAGCCCGTGAAAGTAACGGAATCCCACTTGTCCACCCACATCCTTTCAACAATGTTGTCCGAAGTGATATCTCTACCGCATATCTCCTGCATACTCGACCTTCACTCTACGAAGCGTGGACATTCGAGGAGCACATGCTCCGCGGTCTCGTCGCAGTTCGCGCAAGCGGGGAACCTGCACTTCCGAATCTGTACAAATACATACCACCTAAGCACCCATGGCCCGACAGAAATTTTGTCAAGTGAAAGTTCACCTCGTTCATTTATACACGCTCGGTATGAACCTGACAGTCCATCTACCCTTGCTTGAGGAATCCCATTTTCTCTGCCATTTCAACAAAAACGATGTTAAGCCGCGTCGCTCGAAGTACTCATCATCCTCTACCACCACTAGTGCTAATGGGCATCATACCTGCTAGTATACCTACCGCGCCTTTTGAGACTTGTACTGATCACCCTAAGGCGCATCAGTCGGTTAGTGGTCTCTAGTCGCTTCGCGTTCCGGTTGACCACTAGCGTACTCGATCATGCAGCGGCACCGTACCGTAGTATGGACACCGCTACTGTCACGAGCAACTCACACCTGCTCTAGACTACTGCTATTTGACATCATCTTCGACTCTGCCATAATCGCCATGCTTGCTCTTTTGCAAGCATATTCCACGCGGATGTCGAATTTCAGGTTGTCATTGATCATGATCCCCACCCAGCCAACACGAAGTCGTGTATGATGTAGAATAGGATGCTTAAGTAGAGGCCATATGCGTACATGATTTAACCACGTGTAAAGTGTACGCATATCAACACCACTTTAGTATCCTGTTCAACAGGGTATGCGATCGTGTAATGTTTTGTGGTGTACGAGTATGTACTAGCTGTCTCGACCCAATGCAGTCCTCCACTGTTAATTTTTGTTACGCTGTGTTATTCTATGTTTTTGTTCGTCCCATCACGTTAGAGTTTGGGTTCACTCACCACTTCGGTATGCTATGGTAATCTTGTAGCTAAGGTATGTTTTGTTTAGATCATCAAGCTGTCATAATTTGGATACGTTTAAAATCAGTTTATTATTCCTTATTTTAAACCATAATAAAAATCTGAACCAATATTTGTGTTGCGGAACAACCATTGCAAACGCTTACTTACTTACTTACTCTCTCGTCCATTCTGGGCATATCTCAATATATTATGCAAACTTTTCCAATTAACAGATAGAGGAGAATCAGCTCTATCTGTTACTGGTAAAAAAATCCAGGGACATAAGAAGTAGAAATTCGCAATGGTTGTTACGCCCTTTCCACATGTTGGTAGACCAACCATTAGGGTGGTCCTTTTTGTAGAAAAATTTAAAAAATAAGGAGAAAAATTTAAAAAATATGTTTTAAAAAATCTCTTATATACCTTATACCTGTAAGTCATTGAATATATATAATATTTCATTAGGGTGGCTCATTTATTTTTAATTTAATATCCTAGAGGAATATCTTAACAAAGTGTTACATAAAGGATCATGGTTTTAAACTATACAAAAATATGCCAGGTAAATTTTCTGGAAATATTGTTTTGTTCTTAGTTTCCATCTCAAAGAGCCACCCCAATTAAAAATAAATGAGCCACCCTAATGAAATATTATATATATTCAATGACTTACAGGTATAAGGTATATAAGAGATTTTTTAAAACATATTTTTTAAATTTTTCTCCTTATTTTTTAAATTTTTCTACAAAAAGGACCACCCTAATGCAAATTAAGTGAACCACCCTAACGATATATGATATATAATATGCTAGCAGTTGCCAACGATGATATAAGACATGTTCCAGTACTATTGCTATGAATATTTCAGCAACTAAATTCAAATCCTCCATTTCAAATTCATTTCACTCTCCCAACTCAAAAATTTTCTAAGTCCAAAAAGTCAATTTTTTTCCAAAATTTTTTTTTTGAGATAACACCAGATCTCGACGTTTCATGCACTTTTAAGGCATTTGGCATCAAAAAAAAGTTTTCGATTTCGAAATTTTCATGTATCCCACCTTGGGATATTTTTCGTGTTTCAAAGCAGCCAAACTTTGACCGCTTTGGGCCACCCCTTAGCGAAGTCCGATTGAGCTGAAATTTTGCATGGGGACTTTTTTTGAGGAGACGAAACTTTTGAGCACTACCCGTTTTTGAAATTCGAAAATTCGATTTTCATTGGTACCCTATGTGTACGCTATTCGAGAGCCATCCGACTGATACAAGAAGACGTGGTGCACAGCGAGGTAGGTGGGCCGATCAAGTGGAGGACGATTTGCGGACCCTACGCAGAGTGCAAATCTGGAGATGCACATCCATGGATCGGGTAGTATGGAGACGACTCCTACGTACAGTAGAGGACACTCAAGCCTTAATCTGACCGGTACCTAAGGTAAGTAAGGTCGTGTACGGCACACTCGATGGCGACCCAGCTGACGCTGATGAATGCATTCTTCACATCCAGTGTGACGACTGCGCAGTAGCGGTTTCCCGTTCGCTTCTTTTGGAGCGCTGCTCATCTATTTTGGTTACAGACTCAATAGCGTCCACCGTCGATCGACCCTTCTGGAGGCCAAACTGTTTATCCAAGAGCCCAGAGTCATCTGGTTTCTCGATATAGACCGTCAGCCTCGACAAAATGATAGTCTCCAAGAGTTTTCCGGTGGTGTCCAGTAGACAGACTGTAAATAGAGGCCTTAAGTGAAGGCCTGGAGATCTGCAAGCGTAATCAAAGAATTATCACTGATGCGGTATAACATCCAACAGGTCCTTGGCACATGGTTCTGTAAGCAACAACTTTTCAAAAGTATTCTAGGTCATCCAAGAACTTCCGCGAATGAAGACCTGAATGCCTGAAGGTCATTCTACAGGCTCATGGAAGATAGTTTTGTAAAATAGTAATTTACAAAGATGGTTTAGGTTCTCCAAGTACTATAGCGAATATAGGCCTTAAGATCTACAAGCGCGGACAACGGGTTGTTGTATGTTGTTTTCACATTACAGATGTGATGCGACATCCTACAGGTCTATGAAAAATTGTTCTGTAGAATAGTGAATTTTCAAGATGTTCTAAGTCATTTCAAGGACTCTCGCGAATATAGTACTTAAATTCTTCGAGGAATTTAACATCTTTGGAAATTAGTTCTTTAATGCTCCATGTTAATGCAGTAGACGAACAATGCAGTAGAATGTTGCATCGTATCAGTAATGTAACAACAATTCATCGATTAGGTTTGCAGATCTTAGGGCTTTAATTCGCGAAAGTTCTTGTAGGACCTGTAATATCTTTGAAAATTATTTCTCTACAGCACACGCTATGTCTGAACCAGCAGATTATAAAAATTGAATGTACATC
Organism: Aedes albopictus; assembly: GCF_035046485.1. Lineage (NCBI taxonomy): Eukaryota > Metazoa > Arthropoda > Insecta > Diptera > Culicidae > Aedes > Aedes albopictus. Next base: position 161,963,636 of record NC_085137.1, read on the forward strand.
GGGTTTCTTTCCATAAAACATCAGTATTCAAGCTATATTTTCATTTGCAGAAGGTTTCAAAATATTCTATCGGTGAAAATTTTTCCATACATTTTGTATGGGAGAGAAATTGACCGAAAATGAGGATTTCAAGCAAATTTGTATGAAAAACGGCCAAAAAGATGGAAAAATCAAAATTTCCCCGATAGAATATTTTGAAACCTTCTGCAAATGAAAATATAGCTTGAATACTGATGTTTTATGGAAAGAAACCCGATGTACATTCAATTTTTATAATCTGCTGGTTCAGACATAGCGTGCAGCACAATGCTCAATGCTCCGTTGCACCGTATCAGTAAAGTCAAAACCATCCATTGATTACGCTTGTAGGTCTTAAGGCTTTGAATTATTCACCGAAGTTCTTGGTGGAGCTAGAATATCTATGGAAAATAATTCCTTATAGAATATTTCTTATAGAAAATAATTCCTTACAGAATATTGGACCTGTAGAATGTTGCGCATCATTAGACCCAGAAAACCCAATGATGACGCATGTAAATCTATTGAAACTTTGCTGGAACAACCCTGAGATTTATGCTCCACCTCAACAAAGCCATATATCTTCTTTAACACTTCATGATAGACTCCTTGATCCTTCGCTTCGTCCGTCTAGATAAACCGTCCCTAACTCTAAATTTCCTCTGATACTCTTCTTTAAACCAGTAAGCACTCCCCTCCTCCAAACTATTCAACCATCCTCCATTGCATTGCCTCCTTCCCCACAATCCCTAAAACCTGCCCTCTAAACACTTTAAAAAAATCATTTTGGTTTTATGATAATTCTAAGAACCTCTTCTAGTCTTTTTGACTAAAAAAATGTTACTTGGGTTTTGTATTATTTCAAAGATGCATTTGATCGTGTTCTGTTCATGTTCTGTTCAAAAGCTGTGCTCCCTCTCTCGTTGAGAAAATCCCTAGGGGAACTGCGGCCATAACACCCATAGAGGGCAAGATGCGCTACCCTTGCTTTAGGCAAACCACGTTATTTCCAGTACTTTTTTCAACTGAAATCAATAGAAGAATAAAAATGCTTCTTTACATTTGAGCTTATATACCTATTTTTACTAAAAAATAATGTACAAAAACCTCAAAGGAAGATTTTGTTACTTTTGATATAATTTTTGCCTGTCAAATTTTTGCACTTTTTTACATCCTTTGAAAAAAATTTCTTCTCGCTGTCCCCATAATCTAATTAGCACACATCCAAAAATTGTGTTTAAGGCGGAAAAAGTTTCGAATTTGACCCTTATAAGTTATTTACAAAGGGTCCAAACTTCTGGGGCATGTGTGGGGTAAAATGCCCACCCCTAGTTAATTACTTTAAAAGAGCCATTTAGATCCGAATTCTCCCATAAACTATGAAGAACACAAGTTGGAACCATACAATAACACATTTTTATAGAATTTCTTCAGATATTATTCTAAAAAAACTTCCAACCTCTAGGTATTTCACCAGGAATTCCTCATAGACTTCTGTCAAGAAATTTTCCAAGCATTCATCCAGGAATTTCTCCAAGAGTTTCTCCAGGAATTCCTCAAAGAATTTCTCCAGAAACCCTCAGGAAATCGTCCAGAAATTCTTCCAAAAATTACTACAGAGATTCATTCGAGATTACTTTCAGAAATTTCTCCAGAAATTCCTCCAGGGATTTTTTGGGATTTTTTTTTTCAAGAATTCCTCCAGGATCCCTTAAGTAATTCCTCAAGAAAATACTCCAGGAATTATTCTTAGAATTCGTCCGTAATTCTTTCAGGGATTTCCTCAGAAATTCCTCCAAAAATCCTTAAGGAAATATGACAAAAATTTCACCAAAATTACTCCAGGAGCTCTTCTGGAAAATACTCCAGGATCTCTTTCAGGAATTCCTTTATAAATTCTTCTTGGAATTCCACCAGGAAGATCTCCAGGAATTCCACCAATAATTCCGCAAGTAATTTCTCCAAGAATTCATACAGGCATTCCTCCAAGACATCTGGTTACCAGAATTTCACCAGGGGTCCCTCTTTAGCTATTGCCAAAAACCCCTTCAAATTCTCCCTAAATACTTCCAAAGATTGTTCCAAAGAAATTCCTTCAAGAATTCATCCAGAAAATCTCCCTTAAACTCTTTCATGAACATCTCCAACATTCTTCAGGAAACCTCTGAAAATTCCTCAAGAAAATACTCCTGGGACATTTCCAGGGATTCCTCCAGGAACTGCTCCGAGACTTCTCCTCAGAGTTCTTCCAAGAGTTTCTCCATGAATTACTCCAAGAATCCTGTTAAGAATTATTCCAAGAATCCCAACTGGAATTTTTCTAAAACTTTCTTCAAGAACATTTTACAAGATTTTCTCCAGTTATTTCTCCAAAACTTCTGCTAAGATTTTTCCCAAGAATCCGTCCAGAAATTCCTCCAGAAATTCTTTCAAGAATTCGAGCAGGAACTCTGATAAGAATTTCCTCCAAGAATTCCTCCAGGAATTTGGCCAGGAATTCCTTCATAAATTACTCTGGCAATTCCTCCAGGGATTTTTCAATAATTGCCTTCAGCAATTCTTCCAGGAATTCCTCCAGCGATTCCTCCAGAAATGTCTACAGAAATCCCCCCAGGAATTCCTTCAAGAATTCCTTCAGGAAATCATCCAAGAATTCCTCTAGGAATTCCTCCAAGACATCCGACAAGAATCCCTCCAACAATCCAGAATTCCTTCCAGCATTCCCTTTAATTAATTGCTTCAGGAATACCTTCAAGACTTCTTTCAAGAGTTCCACCAAGAATCTCTCCAGGAATTTTTTGATGAATTCATGTAGTAATTTGTGAAGAAATTCTTTAATTCTTGAAAGAATTCCTGAAGTAATTACTGGAGTACTTGCTGGATGAATTTCTGGAATACATTCGGGAGTATATCCTGGAGGAATTCCTGGACGGATTCGTGGAAGAACTCTTAGCAGAAGTGTAGGAAGAATAACTGGAGAAATTCTTGAAAAAAAAGCTTGAGGTATTTTTGGAGACCTTTTTGGAGTAATTTTTGGTGAAATTCCTGATGGGATTCTTGGAGGAATTCTGGAAACAAGCCTCGGAGCACTCCCTGGTGGAATTCCAAGAAGAATTTATTAAGGAATTCCGGAAAGAGTTCCTGGAGGAATTTCTAGAGTAATTCTTGAAGGACTTCCTGGAGAAATTTCGGGAGGAATTTTTGGCGTAATTCCTTAACAATTTTCGGAGGAATTTCTGAGGAAATTTCTGGAGGAATTCTCGGACTCTTAGAGTAATCCCAGGAGGATTTTCTTGAAGAATAACTAAAGTTTTCCTGAAGGATCCTGGGGGTATTCATGGAGAAGTTTCTGGAGCAATTCTCGAAACTATTTTCTGAAATATCCCTGGAGGTTTTTCTGGAAGAATTCTTCGAGGACATCCTGAAGAGGTTCCTGAACAATTTCTGTTGGAATTCCTTTAAAAAAATCTTCACGATTTCCTGGAGGAATTTCTGGAGAAATGCCTGGAAGTAATCTCAGATTAATACCTGGAGTAATTTTTGGAAGAATTTCTGGAAGATTTTCTACAAGTTTCAGTCGAAATTCTTTGAGGAAATTCTGTAGAAATTCCTTGAAAGCCTCTAGAAAAAAAAAAAAAAAAAAAACAAAGAGGAATTCCTGGAGAAATTCCTGGAGGAATGCTTGGAGAATTTATTGAAAGAAGCCTTTGAGGAATTCCTGGAGAAATTCTTGGAGAAATTCTCAGAGGGATTCTTTGAGGAATTCTTGGCAGAATTTTTATAGTAATATCCAGAAAGATTTTTGGAGAAATTTCTGGTGGAATTCTTGAAAGAGTTCTTGGACAAATTCCTGGAGGGATTCTTGTAGGAACTCCTGGAAGAATTTTCGAGAAATTCCTTGAAAAATTCCTGGAGGATTTCTTCCTGGAATTATTGGCAGATAATCTTAGAGGAACACCTGGAAAGATTATTTGAGGAGTTTTTGTCGAAAGTCTTGGAGGAATTCCTGAAGGATTTTTTGGAGGAGCTACACCGATAAAGTAAAGAGATTCAAGTGTAGAGCTAGTGAGGATTGAAGGTCTCAATTCCAGAATAGTTTGGATGACCTAGATCACCAAGTGAATGTTGCTAAGAATTGTACTCCGACGCTCGTCTAAGAGTAGATTATATTCCGCGAGCATTCGCAACAATTATCCTAAGATTTACAGATATTACGACCCATACTTCAAAATACATTGGGTCCATTTGTATACCAGTGGACAACCAAATAGCAACACATGGAGATACTCGTAATATTATGAGGTGCAACAGACACAATCGTGAAAGAATTATGCCGATAGAGTGAACAGAAACAAAAGTAGTGCCTGTAGACCTTGAAGGTCTTAATTCCAGAATAGTTTGGAACGCCTGGAATATCCCATGAATATACCAAAAGCATTATAGTTGTGCACTGAGGCTCCATCAGCAGGATAGACGAATATGTTTTACAATTTTAGCATGATACAGTATGTAGATATCGTAACCCCAGCTTCAAAGTGTTTGAAGGCCATTTGTATTTTACGGAATGTCCAACTACGACAATAACGAGCTGCTCGTAGCATTGTGAGGTCTAATGGACACCAACGTGACTAAATTTTTTGAATAGAGTGAACACAAATGATGGTAGATGTTGTAGATCTCGAGAAAATGAATTCCAGAGTAGTTTGGATGACCGAGATAACCCAATTCATGCACCATGAATTTTTTAGGAGTGCTTTGAGGCTTTCTGAGTACCGTAGACAATGTTCTGTGATGATTCATCGTGTATAAAATATGGTATATGATGTTGGATTTGTGACACAAACTTCGGAGTACTTTGGAGGCCTTAGAATAGCGCTGGGATCAAAATTTCAACAGACTATGATGGGTAGTAATACATTGATTGTCAAGGATCAGTGAAAACTATTGATGATTCGCAAAACGATGAAATTTTAACAAAATATGTAGAATTTATAAAAAAAATACAAAAAAGCCACGGCTACCAGCATGGGGAGGTATACCATGCATTTCTTAGCACAACTATTCCCCTTGACTATAAAAAAATTCAGGGTAGAATGTTTTGAAGCAAAGAAGATATTGATTTTCTGCCAAAAGTAGATCGCCCCGGGTGTTTACGGGTTAAGGGCATTCCAAAAGTGTTCCGGGATGGTCTCAGGCCGGGATGATGGGCGTTCCATAAGGTTTCAGGGAGGTTTCAAAGGCGTTTCAGGAGTGTTTCTGATTGTTCATGGGATTTTAGGGGCATTCCAGTGGTTTTGAAGGGCTGTCAGAGGCATTCCACGGGTGTTCCATGGGGTTTTAGAGGGGTTCCATTTGGGTTCCAGGAGCGTTCCAAGGGCAGGGATGTGGTCATTCATTTGAAACCAGTTACATTCACTTGCTATAACCTCACATCAGAAACATCTTAACAAAATGCAAAGAATAGAAGACGTTTTCATATTTGTTTTACTTAAAACTTTGTCGTAGGACGACCGGCGTAGCAAATAAAGTTAAGGCAACAGAAAAAGGAAACAAATACATTTTTCCACGGCGTGAATGTCATTTGCCTTCATATGTGAGTTTCCTTCATAGGTCTCTCGCGGCTTTACTATGAGTGTGCGACTACACTACACTGTTTTTTGATAGCATGATTCTGAACTGAGACAGTAGCAAGTGAATATAAGTTTTTGCAAACGAATGATCTCATCCCTCTCCAAGAGCTGCACTGCTCGGGGGTTTCAGGGGGTCTCAGGTGCGTTTCAGAGGTGTTCCAAGAGGTTTCAGAAACGTTCCAGGGAATCTCAGGGAGTCCCGGGACCGTTTTCAGGGAGGTTTCAGCAGGGACTCTATGACATTTCCCCGAATTACATTACCCAAAATGACATTACCCCGAGTTCCATCACCCCGAATAATCCATTACCCAGAACTCCATAACCCCGAACTTCAAGATTATAAATTTAGTAGAAGCAAAGTCATGCAGTTTGTCCAGGGATAAACTAGCTTAGTTGATAAATTATCATTCTGCTTTTAAAGAACCGAAACACTAAGTGGAAAATAATCACTATATTTTACTGTGAGATTATCTAAGTATATCAGCTTCAGGGACTCTTTGTGAAAATTTCTAACTATTAAGTATTAACTGAACAGCCAATAGCCAAAGTAATGAAAAAATCTCTATTGAACTGTTGGTATGTAGCAGTAACTTGAAAGAACAGCCTATGATCAAAAGAAGGGAAAATCTATGATAAAATATTATCAGTTGAATATGTTTGCAAGAAGGATGCATATATCTGATTATTGCAGTAGAAGAAGTGCCTTAGTCTTGAGGCCAGAAAGAACAACATATGCCCAAAGTAGGGAAATCTTTGTTGGAAATATGACCCACACTACTTGGTACACCCTCTAATTACACTAGTTTACAGCATTTTTGAACTCGGTAAGCTGATGATTGTTTTTGGTGTAGAATCATGCCCTGAGTTCGAAAACGCGAAGGAAAAAAATTACAGTAGAGCGGAAATTTTTTTAACTTTCCATACAAAGTTCATGATTTGAAATCGATTTTTGTTCTATTTTTAAGCAAAGTCGCTCACTTCACACATCTCATTCTCAGTAATCAATGCTCCGATTGAGCTGAATTTTTTACTGTAACTCGCCTACATATGATATGTCAAATAAACGTTGAGAAAGAATTTTTAAATTATTTTTTTCTTATTGAAAAAAATACATTTCTTCATATATTTTTGGAATTTTTGCTAAATTTTTAGGAGATCGTCCCCAAAACACGCCAATATCTTGAATTTCATCAATCTGACGCTAAAACTGTTTTCAGATGAGCGAATGGTATTATATTCAGCTTTTTATTTATGGAAAAAAAAAATTAAAATTGGTTGAACAAAACGCAAGATATTTGAATTTCATTAAATTCCATATTTTAAAAAGTTGTAAAACTCGATATTGAGCTAAAACTCAAAAACTGTTCTACTTTAAATTTTTTGAAGCACGGTTTCGAAATCAGCGCTAAATTATGCTTCAAAAATTTTGGTCGTTGACAGAAGTTCACGACTTTCGCTTTATTTTGTAAACTAGTGTTACCGGCGCAGTATCATAACGATATTATGACGCATTCAATATTTTGGACGATTTCGCAAAAAAACGTGATTTGACAACCGTGTAACCAGTGGTGTGTCTGTCTGTCCGAGATTTGTGAGATTTTCGCGGTGTAGTGTTTCGTTGTAGGGTATCGCGCTACTTGGGCGGTGGCTTCTATATTCGTCTGTTTTCCACTATAACTCAGTCAATTTTGAACCAATTGACTTGAAATGTTGTACACGGGTAGATACTATACCTATCTCACTGCATTCCAAAAATTGTGTGAATTGGTTCAAATTTGACTGAGTTATAGTAGAAAACAGACGAAAATAGAAGCCGCCGCCCAAGTGGCGCGATTCCCTATATGTTTAAGGTGAAACATCAAGAAATCCCATTGCAATTTTTCATACAAACTTTAGAGGCACAAATCTGACAAACAAAGCATCGAGCCAAGCCGCACTTGTTTTTTCCTGGCTTTGCTCACTTCCAAAAATGGGCAGCTTTTACAAATCGAGAGCATTTGTTTACAAATTTTCAAGATTGGTGCTCTTGAAAACGTGAGTAGGGGACCAAGTCGACCATTGTGGCAGCCATGTTTGTATTCTCTGAAGTTTCTCCTTAAAAGTAAATACCAAGAAGATGTTTGACCAACCGCTGAGCATCACACAATACCACCCACCGCCCACCGGACAGCTAGCAGCCACACCACATAGTACCGCTACTCGACACCAGACATCGCAGGCTCAAGGATAAGGCGGCCATGAGGAGTGGCGTATAAGGAGCCATTAATGGGCGAATTTCGTCATAGCGGGAAACCTTCGGTCGGGGAGTCTGGATTGGAAAAGCGCCATTGCTTTACATGATTGGCAAGCCAAAACTCGAAGAGCATTACCAAGCAGAAATTCAAACGAGATAGATGTGCTCAAGAAATTATCCGGAAATTTAAGTTGGAGTTCGACAAAAGTAGAGGAAATAGTTGAAGTGATAGATAGTGGAAGAAGCTGAAGATTAAAACAATCCAGGTAACAATTCCCCGACCAGAATTCCAATCGTCCCAATCAATAATACGCCACCCATTCGTTTCCAAACCGCCCGCAGGACCCCTTGTGTATTACCTTGTATTTTACCTTGGTGAAGTCCGTAGAGTGCGCGTAGTCGACCTTGCGTGGTCCTACCGCCTCTCAGTCAACCGCAGTTCTCAAATCCTAAACCCGAGACTGCAGAAGTATGTCGCCTATCCTGCTGGATAGAACCGCCCATCACCGTGCCGTTACCCGACGGTGAGTGAGTGCCGCCATTTTGCCTGGAGCTTCGCGGCATCGTCAAGTTAAGACCGCGAACGCTCGGCAGTTGAATCCAACGGAAGGGAAGCAAACGAGGAAGAGGAAGGAAGCCGTCGTAGTGTCGAGGGACGAGAGGAACGAGCCAGCGACGAGGAAGGAAAGTGGTGAAAGTGGTTGCGGAAAGGAAGAAGGGGCCCCGCCGACCGTAAAGGGAAGAAGAAAGTGATAGAGAAAGGTAGGAGATAGGCTGTAAGAAAGTGGGAGGAAATAAAGGTACCTTGTGCATAAAAGTTAGAATAAAGTGGGAAAGTGTGTTGCAATCCGGAGTTCAGGTGTTTTCTTGGTCGCGGTGAGTCAAGCGCGTATGCCAACCCTGAGGCAGTTGTAGAAGGGGGTCTCATCGATGCCGGATAGGGGGAGGCCCCATTAGTTACAACCGGGACAGTATGGTCTCGGACGTTGTGATCCGACCCCGTAATTAGAAAATGTGGGTCTCTAGATAGGCTTGTGGATAACTCATTCGGGGTAATGGATCATTGCTTCAGGGACTTTCAGGGGCGTTCCAGGGGTTTGAGCGTTCTTCAGGGGATATGAGGGGCGTTTCGGGGGGTTTCGGGGCGTCCCATGGAGCTTCAGGGTATTTCAGGGAAACCCAAGGGCGTTCTAGGGGTTTTCAGGGGGTCTCAGGTTCGTTCTAGGAATGTTCCAAGAGATTCCATGGGATCTCTGAGGTTTTCAGAAGCGTATCATGCGTCTGGTTTCGAATGTATGGAATTTTGTGCGTTGATAAAACTGATTGTTTTTCCACATAATTTCTTCAACTCGCAAAAGTGTCCAAAAGCAGCGCTGAGCATGACTAAGGTTGGAGAGCAGCAGTTCCAAACCGAGTGTCATGGCGGTAAACTATTGATTGAAATTTGTCAAAGTATGCACGTCGATTGCTTTCTTTTTTACTGTCATTAGATAAGCTAAAGTATCAAGAAAAAGCAAAAACAATTGTTCTAAAGTAACATGACAAGCAAGTATTATATCAAAAATAAACCGTAGCTGGCTCATCTCCCCATTCCGAACACAATCCGGAGATCTCGTTGCAACCACACATCTTCAACAAATGATGCCTATTTCAAAAGTTGCTCTGCTTGCAAATAGACATAGATTGCACATTCCATTTGCCAGCTTATTTCAATTTAGGCCCCATGAGCGCCCCTTGTGGCCATTTGGCATGTGGAGAGTTCTACCATTCACGTTCCCTACCGCTACCGCTATCACCCGAGATGGAGACAAGCAACAAGAAAAGCCACAAAGTTGTGCGAGCGAGAAGCAAAGGAAACAGAAAACAGCTATACCTACTTGTAGGTTATCACAGGGGCAGCCAACCGACTGTGGAAAAAAGTCTCACTGACAACAGTAACAGATGTGCTTTATAGTTTTCGAACATGGTCGTCGGCTTTCTCTGGCCTTTCACTACTGGTTCCATTCCTCGGCGGCCTCAATCAATGCACCCGTTGCACTATGGGTGAAAATGGACCTGGAATTAGTTGTTCGGTTGGAAATAAAATCTTTTGGTGACAGGAAATTAACTATATATAAATTTTTAGATGAGGTTATGTGGGGTTTCAGAGGGATTTAAAGGCCCTAGGAAAGATTTCGGGAGTTTTAGAGAGTTAAAGCACAAAAGTTCTTCCGTTGGAAGGGAAGTAAAGCGTGGTTCCCTAGATTAACTAGATTAAGGCTAAGAATATCGCTAATACAGACACAAATAAAAAGGTTTTAGAAAGCTCAAGAGAGGCTTGGTGGGACTCCAGGGAGTTTATGGAGTTTCTAAACATTTCATGAGGCATTTACGATCTCATGCGGTTTGAAAATCAGTTTCCATTTTTTTCATGGTGCTTCAGGGCTTTCCAGGAGACGGATTTCCAAGAATTTCAGGGAGCTTTCGAGTGGTTCAAGTTGTTTCAGGTACATACAGGAATTCATTCCTAAGAGACTTCATAAGACTGGGTTGGTTTCCCAGGGATTTCAGGGAGTTTCGAAAGCCTTTCACAGGATTCTCGGAAATGTTTCAGATGTTCCAACGAGTTCCCAAAGGGTTTCCGGGCATGGAAAAGGGGTTTCTAGGGGTTTCAGCGGCGTTTCAAGAGATTTCAGTGGAAGTTCAGAAGATTTTAGGGTGGTTAAGTAGTTATTCATAATAATGCGCAAGATCACTAATAAGGCTTGTAGAGCCGATGACCTTCAATCATGGGAGTTCTTGAAGATCTATATAATCCCAATGTTCTTCATGGGACTTAAACCCGTCGCCGCTTCCCATTATACCTTCCTTTTAGATCATATTAGGACCCTAACTTTTCTAAATACAATGTATGGATTCCATTTCAACGGAGGTTCCAAGCAAGTGAATTTACTTTTGTGGTTTCTCAATCGGCTTCGAACCCATTTTCGCCCACAGTGCACTCCCTTGGGTGATGCATGCCGAACAGCCTGTCGCCTCACACGCCGCCACCCAGTCCGCAGTTTGGCAGGCAAAGCGAAAAGTCCACGTGAAAAATTATATCCCTGTGATATATACTGCTGGATGTTTGCAGAAGAAGTGTGAGTTCCCTCGGAGTTGCGAAATGTTTGCTATTTTTGTCCCTGTCCAGGCGGAACAGTTTTAGTTTTAGGAACAACCATTATCCGGATTTCGCTTCGGCTAGTTTGGAGCTGTTTCTGATTTATTGAATATTTCTTCCATCTCCAAATGGCTCTTCGGTTCCTCTTGGTGCGACCAGACCCCGACCCTAAGCTCGGTTCAGCTCGTTTGGTTTGAGCATTCTAGCATGCATATATCCGCAGCTGGGGCCTCGGCGACGTTTGGCCAGGGTTCCCGTTGCTCGGAATGGAAAGTAGCATCTGATAGATTTCTTCGCTCGGTATCCACTTGATGGGCCTCCTGATGGCTGTAATGGGAAATCGCAAACGACTACGATTGCTGGGCGGGAAGGAATGGCTAGATACATTTGACATCTGAAGGGGAAATCAATAAGGTGGAATACATCTATCACTTTTAGGAGTGACTATTGGTGTGATATTCTTACGCCAGTGTTTCGTCTTTGCAAGAATGGAAGACAAAAATGTAACGACTCTAGGCATGCAGACAGATGAGCCAGTATGAAAAATTGTTATTAAAATATGAAGGTTGGTCATGACTAATGGTTCTGTTTTGTGCTCGGTACTCGGTTCCTCTAAGACCACTTGAAAGAATGTCTCTCTAAACAACATTTCGTGAATGTAACAGTGGCGACGAGGATGGGATCCACTGTTACATTCAAGAAATGTTGCATAGAGCGACATTCTTTATCAAGTGGTCGCAGAGGGACCGAATAGAAACTAAACCAAATAGAAACTAAACTCCTTCTAAAAATCTAAATCTAAATCTCAAAATAAAAAACGCACATATATAACAGTTATCTTTGGCTTCTTTTCCCAAGTAATATTTAAGTTTTGTTCGGCTCTATAAGCGATCTTCATGACCAATTTTATAAAACTTGCAATAAAACTGATTTATACATCAAAACCTCTTAATAACCTTTTTAAGAGCATCTTCCGGCTAAGTGGACCACTCTCGGAGAGGTTTTGCAAACCATTTTAAGAGTAGCAATAAAACTGTTTTAAAAACTAGTTGAAATATTTTTCATACTAAAAAGAGGTTTATGATGATTGTTGTTGTTTTCTTTTAGTCTAGTCTAGTCTAGTCTACACATACACAGCCATTCATTGAAAGAATCCTGGAAAATGATAGAATCGACTACTTCCATCATTTTTCTTGTCAATATTAATGATTGAAATACATCATAGATGCATTACAAGCATTAAAGCGGCCAGGCCTACTGTGCAGCGTTTTTTATTCAGCAATTAAGACAATGAGTGGGGACATCTCGTACCAACCGCTCAGTTTATGGAAAGGCAAAATACAGTGAAAATCGGTGGGGGTGACGATGCTAAGAAGGTTAATGCCACCCCTTGGTCCTTGGTCCTTCCTGGGATGGAACACAGGTATTTACTCCGTGTCCTGGCCCTAATGCCTAGGCTTAAGCGCCATTACTCGCTCTCTGAAAATAAACTAAAACAAGATGGTCCCATGACCCCTCAATGACGCCCAATTTCAACAATATTAATTAGTTTTACGATTATGACATACTCCAAAGATATATATGGTCATAGATTATAGAACAATAAAGTGTACAAAGAGTAAATCAGACAGATCTCACCAAGTTCCATTTCGTCGGTCGATCGTATCCACGCCTCGATTTCCATCCATTTCCGGCATGCAATCTGTTGCTTTCATCCAAGGAAGAATAAAATGAACTACGATATATCGCACCCTGACGACCTTCCGACAAAAGTGACTCATCATCTTCGAACGTTCCGTGAGATTGATGACGCTCCGGAGATCGCCGAATGCTGTCAATTGCAATTGTCACTGCGGTGTCACTTTGGCTTTTTGCTATGAAGCTGTGCCTCTTCCGATAAGTGCTTCTTTACGAAAAGAATGATTGTACTTCAATTTTTTTTTCATCACTACACTTCTCGGAAATTAGCAATCCTGGACGATTTTTTTAACTCTTCCAAGATAAGAACAAGTCTTGCAGAACCGCGATCCACAGTTCCCAATTTTACGAAAGCACTCATAAAGCTCTTCCGCTCTGCTGTGCATAGTTTTTATTACAAATTCAATATTGGTTACACTTCAGCACAATCTTTTACTAATTCACAAATCGGTCAGCCGAATTCAAATTACACGGATACGAAAAAACTGTCAGCCACATTTTTTCTACACGTCCGCCCGCGCTCGTGGACTGCTGCGATCTCCTGATGATTGTTGTTGTTTTCTTTTCAACAAAAACTATGACAACTCAAAATGCAGAATAGCTTCTTCAATGGCACTTAAACTTCAGGAGAAGACATCATTCACAATTAGAAAGCGATCATTTCAAAATTATTTATTATGTTGTTAGGCTTATGCGCATTCAATTTCACCGTGAATATTGGGGTTGCAGAAACATAAAACTAATGCGCTTCGAAAATAGTGAATATTATAATTGTAGAAAACACACTTTGCTATTCGGTTTACTAAATAACAATGTCTTTATTGTAGCCTTCTCCTGTCAGTCCTACTGGCACAGCCTCCTATAACTGATGATGTTTCGCTATACTACATCTCTCCCTTTTTCCGATAAATATAGAATATAAAATCAAAGTTCAACAGACAACAGTAATGTGAATGATGCGCTTAAGTATTTTACACCTAACATGCCTTAAGATGTCCTCCTACTATTTTATATTCCATGCACTTAATCGAGTATACGTATCTTGACTACAATACTGGTGAATACTGGACTACATCACGGAAACTACTTTGGTCGTCCATTGATAAGCAGCGTCATCCGTCGTCTATGTCATCACGTTTATCTAAATAGGGTGGGGAATATACTTCAAATTATTAAATAACTATTATAAAGCAATGTTCGATACTTAGCTCTTCTCTTCCCTCTTCGATACAGACATTCTCTTCCCTCTTTCCACAAATGGAAAGTCTTACCTTACGCTTGCAGTTTCTGTGGCCAATGTTAACATCTGGGTTACAATACAATTCCTAAATAGAATTTAAAATAAAATAGTTTTAATTTAGTTTGTTTTTTTTTTTCGTGCATATCTTCGACACTTAAGAGGATGAAGTAAAATTTCTAAGACTTTCTGTATCTCGCGTTTTGGATTGCCAAATGCACTGAGATGAATCTCCTACATTTGGTCTTTTTTTTTTAATGTTTTAAACTGAAACCTTGACTTTTCCTTGCACTTCCCTTTACCATAGATGGACTGGTCAGACACGAATGCCACTTAAGTGGTAAAGTGTCTTAAATATATAGTAATAATAATAGATGGACTGAGGTTTCACCTCCTACATCTCATGGTAGACTGGATTGGCAGATGGTCTACATTTTACAGGTTGAAACCTTGTTTATGACTTAGTAATAAAATTGTAACATCAAAAACGCAATTTTAATTTTTCATACGTGCTTCTCAAGAAACGGACTGGATGATTCGTTTTACTCCTTCGATTCTTTCTTTAATCGGGCCGAATTTCAACGATCTCCCTACGCTCTTTTGACAGAAATGGACCAGGAACAGATTTCCTCTTCATTTCATACGGAGATGTAGACCGGAATCAGTGTCCCCTTTACTCTCTTCTATTTACCCAGGAGCGGACCGGACGATCTGTTTTATTACTTCACTCCATTGGAATGGACCGAATTTCAACAATCTCCCTTCGTTCCTGTTACAGAAACGGACTGAGATTTTCAAACCTCCTTCGTTTCATACGGAGATGTAGACCGGAATCAATGTTCCCTTTACTCTCTACTGATCGACCAGGAGCGGACTGGACAATTTGTGTTATTCCTACATTTCATTTCAGAAATGGACAATTTCCCTACGTTCCTTTATCAGAAACGGACTAGGATGATCATATCCTCTTCGTTCCTTATGGAGAAGTAGACCGGAATCACTCAGAGTATTCCCTTTACTCTCTGCTGACAAAACTAGAGTAGGTCATAATAGTAATGCTCCTTCATTTCATTTAGAAATGGACCGAACTGTACACATAGACTCAAACGGATTACGATTCTTTAATCCTCTTTGCTCTTTGAATCACTTTTAATACTATTTACTTATCACCTTCAGCAATCCAATCCATTCGATTTATTCAAGGAATGGACAGAACAACAACCTCCGTATATATTTTTTTTAAATATTTTTTTCCAATCTTCTGATGTATTAGGAAGAATTATTAGCACCACCGTATGCTGATAGTTGAATTGAATGTTGAACAAAACATTTGACCAAACTTTCAAACGTTAATATTTATGTAAGTATCAGACAAAATTTTTGTACAGACACATCTGGTAAAAACCAATCACAAGTTACAGTTCCCCCTAAGAAAAAACAGTATCCCCTTGTCGAAACGTCGGGTGAGTAATATAACTCGTTTTTGAAGCCTAAGACTGCGTAGCCGTTAACCAATAGAGTCAACCTTACAGTCGATTTCCAACAGCAGCAAATATTCCCTTAATATAAGTTTTCTGTGCGAACACGTGTTTCAGTTTTTCTGTATGTTTCTGTCATTTTTTTTTCTTCAACAGCTTTGTTAAGTTATATCCACATTTATTGTTTTTAGAAAATCAATCCCTCCCAAGTGACCCTTCAATCCAATTACCTTAGGCTTCAAATAATGGTCTATCAATCACCATTCTGCATTTAAAATTGCACCATTATTATGCTGTCTTCAATATTTTTAAGTACTATGAAATTCACCATAACTGCACGATTTATTGAAGTCAATCCATTTTTTCCGTTGCCACAAAGTGTCATTCAAATTTCCATTTTATGGGAAGGTTTGAGTAAAAAGGCATATAAAATTTGCATTGTACATTCCCACTTCTAGTGGAGAATAAAAACATAATCGTAAAAATATAACTACTAAAATATGCAGCTAATGCTCAACTAACAAACCAATGTGTACTTAACCGTTATGTGTCCGACAAACTTTTTGCTTTTTTTTTACACCGTGCTTTTTAAATGAGCGCTGGGTACCCGGGCACACTGTCGGCCACATAAGGGTTAATTCAAGTATACAAGAACAATTTAGCATAGCACCGCTCATAACAATGTATAGCCCTAAAGCAAACATTCAACTATGTTATTTTTGTGATAAGCCCAAAATGTCCAATTTACTTGCTCAAACATAAGTCATAAATTGCTGGTTTTTCTAATATTTGATTGAAGTCATTTGTGTTGTAGGTGCATTCATTATGTATAATCGAAATCAAGGAATCTGTACATTCGTACTTATTTTAAATACAATGATTACACAAGGGCGCAAATTGATAACAAATCACACTGTAAAAATAGACTGGTATAAGTCTGTTAAGTTTATATTAATTAGAACACCTTTACAATTTGTAAATTAATTAGAAAGCATCACCTTTTAGGTTCACTTTTTTTCCTTTCTATTTTTTCAATGTTTTTTTTTTATTTTTTTTTAATAGCATTCCACACAAATATTTTTTTTTAAATAGTACATTGTAATTTAAATTTTAATGTGAAGGAAGTTGGGATAAACGTTTCATAACTAATATGTACAGCTATTAAATGTTCCACAATTTACGCAACACAACACAACGTAACATCATCGAGTTATGTACGTGGGAATTAAATTGTCGTTCCATCAAATGTTGTTCACTGTGAACATAATCATGCTTTAGTTCGTGATATACCACTAAAAATTGATTTAGATTGAGATTTCTAGCAAGTAGGCTTTGATGTCGGGAACCATTATTACTGAAATTGTCAAAAGGTAAATATTGAAAAAACTTACAAGTTACACTGATAATACAACTTCAATGCATAAAGATCAGCGCTAACGAGACCTGAATCTCATTATTAGTGCTTATTTTCATATCATACAGTAGATTTGTTTTTCGGAGCTCAGTGTAATTACCACGAAAATCAACAATTTCACCGCCAAGTCCATAAGCATCTCTGTACATATCCTACTGCAATCAATAAAACACATCATCGCACATCAACATATCTTACCTTATCATCTACTACAACCAAGGCAATACACTACGCTTGCAAACCCACAGTAGTAAATCCTACCCTTGATCCTACCTGAATCCAAACGTGCTGCTTATAGGGTACAACTCTTGACACCATCTCGCTCTCATGTCAAACCTTTTTTTTTTAAGCATACGCGTTGCTCTTTTCACAAGCTTGGAAGGCCCTTCATGCGGCTTCACTCCAGCTCCTCATCGACTTCTACTTTCTGTTCCACCCGAGTCCCGATAAAGACATCCGATTGATGCTGCTTGTCTGATGTCTGGTACGTTCCAGTAGGTTCCGGTAATCCTTCTTCCATCCACGATCGGACTTCCTCCTGCGCGTGTTTCGATTAATCTCGTCGCCAATGTAGAAAACACACTTTGCTATTCGGTTTACTAAATAACAATGTCTTTATTGTAGCCTTCTCCTGTCAGTCCTACTGGCACAGCCTCCTATAACTGATGATGTTTCGCTATACTACAATAATCTTGGAATAAAACAAATCAATTTGTTAATTTAGTAAAACTATCTGCAATTACAAGAAAACCCAACTGAGAGAGTTCATTTATGTGAACATGTTAAGGAAATGACGGCAAACTATCAATCCTTTGCTAATTTGAGCAAAATTAACTATTTTTCATTCACGTTATCTATAATTCATCAATATGGCGACGACCATAATTGGCAAAAAAAAAAAGAAACGAAAGCAAATTTACTTTTATGATGACCGCAATAAACCTAGCAGTGTCACAGTTTCAGCTTTTCCACCAACAGATGTCGTTACTAATCGAACGGATCGCCATCTGTTGAGAGTTAGAACAGTTTTCTTGTGGTAATAATGAATGTCAGAAGGTTTACATATCGGAGAGTTTTGTTTATCGTAAAACGGGGTAACTTTGATAGTTTTTCAGCAATTTTTCTTAATATTTTCCCATGTAACAGTATTTCCTTGAGTTTTATATTTTTAAAACAAGTACTGGGATATCAGTTATCAATTGCAATTGAAAGATTTGATAATCTTAAATATTTTGGTGACTTTTAGTTTTTCATATGAACAAGAATCAGATTTTCATTTTGGGGTAACTTTGATAGTGCCCTGAAAAACACAACAAATCTTAAAGAATAATCACGATTAATATCTTATTAAAATCTTAGGAGTATGAACATAATAAGAGAAGCCTTATGGAATATTTTAGATATAATTTTTACATCAGAACATTGATTTTTTACTAAATTTTACACATAAAAATGATTTTGTGGAGTACTGAGTAAAAAACACAGTGAATTTAGCTATCAAAAATCATTATCTCTGTTTTATTCATGATGAGTTTTTTTTTTTTGGGTAGTTTTTTTAATGTTTTATTAACAAACTTTGAACAACACAGATTTATCTACATAAAACTACAAGGGCATTGCATACTTTTAGGCGTTTATCGATGTATGGAGATTTATGTCCCAATTTACAAAATTGCTTTCATTTCGTCAAAACACACTTGGTTAAGAAATTCAAGGCCAGATTTGGAATCGACTCTGATGAATCTATCGACAATAAAAGTCCATTCATTGAAACAATACTTGTAACGAAGTCGTATAGCAGATTGTTTGAAAGGGTTGACAAATGACAAAAATATCAACAATTTTTATTTTTTGTCCAAAAAGTTGTATATAAACTATGTTTAAATGTAAATACGTCTAAGGTGAACTTTCATATGTATAGAATTGATCAACGTTTGCCTTTTTCTTAACTGGTTGAAGGAATCATAGTTATATGATAAACTATACAATGCCTGTCGCACTATCAAAGTTACCCGCATTATCAAAGATACCCCGTTTTACGGTACTCTTAAAATCTGGCTTCATGGATATTTTCAAATATACTATAAAACATTTAATCAATGGTTTTCATAAAAGTAGACATAAAACTGTGAGTTTTAATTACTGCTGTAATGAAACCCTAATAAAAATCAAACAAAACCAATCAGCAATGGCATTGTTACTTGGGTTAGGTTTACAATGATTACTTCAGAATGTTTAGTTGGACACTGTAGTGGCAAGATAAGCCTAATCCACGTGCGGTAAAAACTCAGATATGACCGAAGAGAAATCAAAACTATACTGTACAGAAGTACCAAAGATCAATTTATGTTAAAAGTTTGCTGGCACTGTTTTACTTTAGCTCTAAAGATGAATCCTCAACCGTACTTACGTGTAATTTTAGCCACCGTAAGTCTTTTGATGAGACATAACAACTTGATTTTTTTGACTCGTGAATTTTTAAATGTTTGACAAATAGTTCAAAATGGGGGTCACTATACCGTTCTCCATTCCGCCAAGCCCTACGTCTCTTCGGGACCACCTAGAAAGCATTGCTTCAAACACATACCAGTGCACCCTCGAGGGTAGCGACACGTTCTTTTAGGAGGACACCAAAATCATGTGCTTGCGCATTGCCGGGCGGCCTTATAACTCCCTTTGTCTTAAAATGACGGGCAGGGTCGACACCCGCCTGTCTCCAACTACTCCTTTGGTGATGGGACCAGGCTCTGCTACTTCCAAAGCCGGTGGAGATACTGGATGGAGCGTGGTTGTTGAGGGCCATCAACCAAAAAAGAGAAGGACTGCCCGCAATCGAGGTGGCTGATCAGCAGCTTGGCAAGATCATCGACTTTGCAGTCCAACATTAGTAAGGACCTGAAAACGGCCTTTTTGCGACTTCGTAAGTCGATGGACGATGCCAAGCAGGAACACGTGATACTCGCGAAGACTGCAGCGGCGGAACCTGTGAATGAAAAGGATATGAAGTCTACCCAGAAGGAGGCCTACGCTTTCGCAGGTGTGGTGGATGCGACTACTCGTTATAAGCACTCGCTGAAGCGGGCGAGGCAACCGTCAGGCGAGGAGCTGTCTGGTGATACCCGCAAGGTTTGGCGAATGCTTACCCCGAAGGTCGGCAGCAATGCCGGCTAGTCAAACCCCAGCCAGATGACCCGGAAAGCTGGGAAGGGCGGGCCTGAAAAGGCTGGCCCGTCCCGGAAGGATGGGAGCAAGGGATTGCGACCATTGGTGGCCCCTCAGCAACCACAGAGTAGAGCGAACCAAGCGGAGAACTTCCCTTGGACAAAGATCGAGCGAAAGAAGAGGAAGTCAAAGCCACAGTTAGAAGTAGTAAGGGGCGCCAAACAAAGGCGCAAAATAGTAGCTGCCAAGCGCGAGAATGTCGACGCGCTCATCATCAAGAAAACAGTCGAAGTACTCGGACGTCTTGAAGGCGATGCGAAGCGACGCTAAGCTCGTGGATCTGGAAGCCGACGTGCGCTGTATCAGACGTACTTGTACGGCTGAGATGATCCTAGAGTTGAAGCGCGATAACGAGTGCAAGGGCGCTGCTTACAAAAGTTTGGCGGAAAACGTCCTTGGCTCTCACACAAGAGGCGACTCTGAAGGTCAAAGACCTAGACGAGGTCACCGAAGTGGAAGAGCTCATCACGGCACTGCGGCAACAGTGCGAGGTGCTGCCGCAGCCGTTAGGTGACGGATGGGGCTGGCATAGGCACAGATAGCTTTAGTTCAGCTACGTGTGGCGGACGTCAAAAAGTCCGTTTAAGTAGGGATGATAAAGGTAGAAAGTCGCAGTGAACAATTCATAGTGTAGGTAAAGCAGCTAAACCTGAACCACTGTGACGCGGCTTAGAAACTGCTTTGTCAGGCAGTCTCCAGAGATGTTGGAGGGGATTACCGAGGGGATTTTCCACGTCATAATCCTAGTCCTTGGCCTCCTTTCGTAGGGTGGCCGTGGACTGGGGCTGGCAATGAGGAGAGGTTCAACGATGTGGAACTTGCGGGGATAGCAAAGTCCCTTAGCGTAGGTAAGGCCCCAGGTCCGGACGGAGTTCTGAATCTGGCCTTAAAAGTAGCTTTTGCAAAGACTCCCGAGATGGTCAGGTCTGCTATGCAGAAATGCTAGGACGAGGGAGTTTCCCCAGAGGTTTGGAAGAGGCAGAGCCTGGCTCTATTGCCAAAGACGAAGAAACCACCAGGGGACCCGTCGGCATATATACGTTTGGTGCCAATTGTAAGAATAACCTTCTAGCCCTTACCCGCTGTTACCCGGAAGGGCGGCCTTGAGCAGGGTACCTCCACTAAATTTCGGACTTCGGATGGAATTTAATGATTAAACAAATAATTAGGGGGATTCACTAAACAGATTAAATTGCTGCGTAAGCCATGATTTTCTGCTTATTTGAAATGTTTCATAATTTTGCGAATGAAATAATCAAAGATTGCCTTGGTGATCGCGACGTTTAATCAGTTTACACTGTTTAGTGAATCCCCTTATTATTCAATTTTGAAACTTATACATATTCTAATCTGACCTTTTACTCCGTTCTCCCCTCACGGATCTGTTTGCTGGTTACACGTTGGGGCCCTTGCTGCAATGGTGATGGTCAGCACGGTGGTCGTTTTCTACTTCAAACGGTGTGTGCGGAACTCCTTCCTTGTTTTTCTCACTTTCTTCTTCTTGGGCACTCAGACTGCCAAGCAGTCATCCTTAACGATTAGCTAGGGCGAAGAGCGTACTCCTTTATCGGATTCCCCCTAGCGAATTGCCGATATAACGCCGGGCAAATTCACTCGCCGTGAACAGCCCTGGTAGTCTCCACGGAGTACTATCAAAGGTGGTGAGCCCCTTTACACCTCCTTGTTCTCCTTTGTCCTGCTTGATGTTTAGCTACACGGGCGAGACTTGCTCTACTGACTGGGCCCTAGGCTGCGACTTATTTTTCAAAAGTTGTTGAAACCTGGAATTCGTAAGCTCTTTTGGATTCAAATGGCACAAAAAGAGAAACCTCTGAGTTTAAGCCAAAAATATTGAGGTTTAGAGGTCGCGCAATTGTTTCAAAGTTGAATTTTCGAGTAGTAAAAAGGTGTTTTCACTTCAAGTGCCATAACTTTCTCAATTTTCAACCGATTTTCAATCTTTTTTTTTATGAATTTCTCACAAATTAACTACACCGCGGTTTTTGAACTTCGTTAAATGATATCTCCGGGCTCCTGCTGTTGATTTTGATTCTTTTTGCATCAAAATGAAGAAAATTACTTATATTCTTCTAATAATACCTGAAACTTTGAAAACTGCTTCTAGAAAGTTATAAATTTCTTGGCGTTCTGCCAGAATTCGTCATTTTTGGGGTTGGTGCCCCGTTACGCTGTATTTCTTGATTTCTTTCGAAGTACAAAGGTTCAATTCCCAATTAGAAAGCATGAAATAAATCTTCTATTCAAATCTGATCGTTTGATGTGCTGGTTAGCATGTATTTAACAACATAACAAGTTTTGGAAGCAAAAGTATGATTCTCACGCAAAACGTAACGCGTGGAATGTGTCTAATGTGATTTTGTTTAACACTTGTGAGTTCGTTAACACGTTTTTGCAGATAAGTTAAATTCATCGCAGGAATTAAACGGCTACGCAATCTTCAATACCGAAAACGAAGTCTATTGTTTGCCCGACGTTTCGACACTGGGGTTTTGTGTCATCTTCAGGGGTAACTAATTGTTCGTTTTTGGTCGACAATTAGCTACCCCTGAAGATGACACAAAACCCCAGTGTCGAAACGTCGGGCAAACAATAAACTTCGTTTTCCGTATTGAAGACTGCGTAGCCGTTTAATTCCTGCAGTAAACTTCTCAGTCAATACGCAAAGAGAGTTAAATTCATCGGCATAAAACATTAGTACGTCGTTTATTCCGATGTTGCCATACCTCTTATAAGTTGATTTGTGTTCTAATATGACTTTACTAGATCGTGACTATGTCTCGTAATAGGTTCAAAAAATCATATGCGATGAAAATTGTCCATCTTTCGTACACCTATACGATAGAAACTTAAAACAGAACTTTATGCGATGTAATGTGTGCATCCTTATGCGACTCCTAGTTGACTGGGATTGGTCGTCAGCCACAGAAGATTGAATAACTGCTCTCGAGTCTCCTGTATGACGCCCTAACCCACTTGACTCCCACTGCAATTATTCAACTGCCTTGTATCTAAACCAACTCATAACGCGGTTCACACCGAAAAAGCACTTAATCGTTTAAAAGTGAACTTGGAAATTGCAATCAGCTGGTGTGAGCCGACTGTACGTTCGTCACAAAATTCAAACAACCAAGTCTGCAAACTATTCGCTTTGTAAATGCTATTGAAGTTATCGAACTTGACAGGAACTCAGCCAAACGGGTGAAAATTATTACTCCTAAGAGGATTACCGAAACATTAATCGGATTCGTATATGTATCACTTTTCACCATGAGGATGATTTTCCCAATAGATGGTTATGCTTGTTGCGGATCGTCAAGATGAATGGATGCCACAAAAGCACACGTATGCACAACTCTAGAAAACGCTGTTGCGGATTCCGTACGAGTCGAACACCTTCCACAATCTACAATCATCTTTGGTCGTTTTTCGCTCCACTTCGCAAGCAAAGTCTATTCAAAAGTCTTTATCACCTTCTCAAACACGGAGCAACCAACCGACCAGACGAGGAAGAGGCTGCTTCCGTTCAAGTAGCTTGGCCTTTGCTACCTACTTCTCCATTCATTGTGCCGCGGCGTATGCTTTCCACTTGTCTTGATGTTCTTGGACGAACCAGGAAACAGGAAGAAACCCCGTTTTCGTGAGGGAGGAGAAAAGTGCATAAATTGTAGGCTCCCCTGGCAGCTCTGGCTTGCGCGTTCCATTCCATGAAACGCAGCGAAAAGTTCCGTTTGTCTTGATTGGGGGGAGAGGTGCAGAAACGAGAGTGAATAAAAGGCGATAATAATCTTGTAATACTTTGATTTATTTGCACTTTTCACACCCGGGGAAAATTTTGCATCCTCTTTGCACTTAAGTGCTGATGCTTGATCCGTTCCTTAGAATTGGGAGCACCCAGAAAGCGGGTGTCGGGTATTCGATAGAAAGTGCGCTGCTCGGCAGGGATTCTCAATTGAGTGCAGCTTTGCTTTAGATTTACTTGAACTTTTGCTTTCGATTTGCTTTCGCTTTGCTTTCGCTTTGCCTTCGCTTTGCTTTCGCTTTGCTTTCGATTTGCTTTCGCTTTGCTTTCGCTTTGCTTTCGCTTTGCTTTCGCTTTGCTTTCGCTTTGCTTTCGCTTTGCTTTCGCTTTGCTTTCGCTTTGCTTTCGCTTTGCTTTCGCTTTGCTTTCGCTTTGCTTTCGCTTTGCTTTCGCTTTGCTTTCGCTTTGCTTTCGCTTTGCTTTCGCTTTGCTTTCGCTTTGCTTTTGCTTAGTTTTGGCTTTACTTTAGTGATCCGTGTACTTCTATTTGAAACATCTTGCTCTAGCACAACGGTGTAACTTTCTACAAATTTATCAGTACACGAATCCTACCAGTTTTTAGTTTTTCGTTCACCGCCCCAAAGCAGAAGAATGCGAACCGAACCGAACGGAAAGTTTGTGCATTTATCGGTGCACTTTCGACTGCCAAAAACGTATGTTCATCCTCGAAGGGGATTTGGATGCTACCGCGCCATGTACATATACGGAAGAATGGTGGTGATCTATCTCCTCCAATTCGCCTCTAATGCACTGCCACAACTATTGGTGTGCCCCTGTCAGGCAAACAGGAACCAGCAAACCTACTTCAGCAATGCAATAGCGAGCAAGGAGAGGTATCATCTTTATCCGGCCAATCTTCTTCCCTTCTCGTCCTCCTGAAAGTAGTGTGCAAGCAAGCTTCCTTCGGAGCTCCGTCGAGGGCCGTAAAGAACCAACGACGACAACATGGGGAGAAATTTATATTTGCCAGTGAAGCAGCTAACCGAGCGGAAATCTAAATGGAATTTTGTGAGAGAGTTATTGGCACGAGAGTGCCAGATCTTGATCGATGGCATTTCGATGGTTTATGTGTTTGGGGGAAATTATTCGGCAAGGATATGTATTCAATCAGCGAATTGGCAGAAAATTGGCTTGATCTTTGAAGGAATCTCTCTGAACTCATCGGGTAAAGAATGAGAATCCGAAGAGAGTTATTGGAGAAACTTTTGGAGAAATTGGAAGACAAATTTCCGAAATTGTTCTTGAAGTAATTTTTAGTGAAACATGTTGAGAAATTCCGGCATTAATTCCTTACAAGAATTTGCATTATTGAAAAAAATCCTGGAACATTTTTGCCAAAACATACTTGCAGAGATTATTGGAGGAAGCCCCACCGGAATTCTTTGACATACCAATGAGGCTAAATTTCGTGAAGCAATTTTCATGATTAGATCTTTCTGAAATCTTGAAGCAATGCATAAACTGATCTTCGTTGGCATCCTAAAAGAATCACCTTTAACATCATTTGAACAATTCTCAAAGGAACCCTAAAAGAATGTCTGTAGGATTTTTTGGTATTTGTTATTAATCTATTAACGCCCAAATTTGCAATGTGTCTATAATGAATGGAAGAGAGGATAACTACTCAAGATGAATAAGTAAATGACTTCATAGAAAATTACAAAATTTTCTATACAAAAGCTGTAAAAATTCGGAGAGGAATCTCGGCTGGAAGCTGTGCATGAATCCCTGAAAAAGTCGCAGAAGAAAACCCGGGTGGAATTACTGGAGAAACCCCTGAAGGAATCCCGAAAAGAATACCTGAAAATAAACCGGGCAGAATCTTTCAAGGAATACGTGCAGGAATCCTGTCATGTATGTATATTGGCGTGGTTCAAAAAATCGTTATTGCTCCACACTGCTTATTCGATTTGTAACCTGATTCTATGCTTTTTCCCAAAATTTGAGCTTATTTGGTTGAAAATTGAGACAAGCTCTTCAAAGTTTGTATGGAAATTTCTATAGGAAAAAGATGTTTTTCATTCAATCGACCGTAGTGTTTCCCCAATTGCCTTAGAGCGTCAGTTGACCCTTGGTAGTTTTAGGCTACTCTATCGGCTACAACTTTGCCGACAACCGCATCCAAATCGGACGCCTCATTAATTAGTTATCGATTTGTATACAACTGGACAAAATTTAGCAGTGATCCACCAGCTTCCCAGCAGGCAACATTGCTGCATATGGCGCCAAAGATAGCACACTGAAATCGTGGCTACTATGTTTCACTGCAAAAATGCAGTGATGCCCACCGAATCGTTTAATCATCCCTCAGGGATGGATTCGTCCAGGAATTCCCCTAGAGATTCTTCCGGAAATTCGCTTAGGAGTTCCTCTAGGAATCCCCTCCCTATTTAAATTCATGGAGAATTTCTGAAGAAACTTTTGGAGAAACTTCTGGAGGAACTTCTGGAGAAAATTCTGAACAAAATCTTGGAGGAATCTCTGGGAGAATTTATGAAGGAATTTCTGGAGGAAGATCTGTGGGAATTGCAGAAGAAATCAATGGGAGAATTCCCGGATTAACCTCTGGAGGAACTCCTAGAGCAATCGCTAGAGGGATTTCTGTTGAAATTCACTGAGAAATTCCTGGAAGAATTTATGGAGGAACTTCTGGAAGGATTTCTAAAGGAATTTCATGAAGAACTCCTGGAGGAATGCCTGGAGGAATTCATAGAGTTATTTTTGTAGGAATTCCTGATGGAATTTCTGGAGGTACTCCTGGAGGAATTTCTGTGGGAGTTCGTGAAGAAATCCATGAGTGAATTCCCGGATTAACCTCTGGAGAAACTCCTGGGTAAATGTCTCGGAAAATTTCTGTAGATATTCCTTGAGAAATTTCTGGAGGATTTTCTGGAGGAATTCCAAGAATAATTTCATGGGGAATTAATGGAGGAATTTCCAAAAAAAAACTGCTGTAGGAATTTTTAAAGGAATTTTTGAAGAAATTCTTGGAGGATTTTTTAAAAGAAATTCCTGGAGGAGTTTGCAGATGAATTTTTGGATGAATTTTTGGAGGAATTCCTGGAGGAAGTTCTAGAGAAATTTTTGAGAGAATTCCTAGAGGAATCCATCGGAAAAGTCCCAGAGGAATCTCTGGTTAATCTGACAGGGATTCCTCCAAAAAATCCCTCAGGGAGGGATTCTTCCGGGAAATCCGACAGGGAGGGGACACTTGGAGGAATTTCTAAGGAAATTTGTGGAAGAATTTCTAGGGCAATTCCCGGAGGAATACCGGATGGATCTCCTGGATGAATTTCTGGAGGATTTCCCCGGGGAATCTCGAACAGATTCGTGAAGGAATTTCTTCAGGAATTTCAGGAAGAACTCCTGGAGAAATACCTGGAAGAAGTAGCTGGAGAAATCTTTAGAAGATTTTCTGATGGAACAATCTCTGGAGGTACGCCTGGAGAAATTGCTCAGGGAATTTATGTAGGAACTCCTGGAGGAATTTCTGGAGGAAATCCTTGAGGAATTGCTGCGAGATTTTTTGCAGGATCTTACGGATGATTTTTTGGAGGTATTCCCGAAGAAATTCTCGTAGAAATTCCAGGAGGAATAGGCGTGGAAATTCCTGGAAAAATTCACGTAGGAATTCGCGTAGAAATTCCTGGACGAATTTTCATATTATTCCTAGGTATTCCTGGAGAAACTCTTGTAAGAGTTCCCGGTAGTATTCTCAAATGAATTCCTAGAGAAATCCTCATAATAATTTTCAGAGGAATTTCCTGTGGAATTGTTCTCGAAGGAATTCCCGGAGGAAGTCTCATTGGAATTTCCGGAGAACTTCATATATAAAGAATTCACGTAGGAATTCCAAGAGAAATCCCAGTGGGAAATTTTGGAGGAATTCTTGAAGAAATTTCCTTTGGAATTTCTGGAAGAATTTCCCTTGAAATTCTCGGAGGATCTTCCCTTGGATTGCTGGATGAACTTTCTTTTGAATTTCCAGAGTAATGTGTCTTGAACACCTCGGCGGAGTTTCCCTTGGAATTCCTGGCGGAGTTTCCCTGGGATTATTCTCATAGGAATTACCGGAGGAATTCTCATAGGAATACCCGGAGAAATTATCGGAGGACTTTGTAGGAATTCCCTGAAGAATTCTCGTATAAATTCCAGGAGAAATATCAGTTGGAAATTTTGGAGGGATTCTCGGAGCAATTTTCTTAGAATTCCCGGAAGAATTTCCCTTGTATGTTCTAGACGAATTTCTCCTGGAACTTTCGGAGGAGTTTTCCTTGCTGGATGAATTTCTTTATGAATTTTCGGAGAAATTCGCCTTGGGCATCCCGGCGGAGTTTTCCTGGAATTTCTGGCGGAATTTGCCAGTTCTTTCTTGAACTCCCGAAGGAATTTCTTCTGAATTTCCGAAAGAATTTCTCTTGGAATTCCCCATGAAACACCCGGAGGAGTTCTCTTGGAATCAAGTTGCGTGGATAACTTTTGGTGTTGGATTGGAAAGAACCGTAATTGACGGGACAAGTTGGCCATCGTGTGAGAAAGGTGCTTTGAACACAGTACTAAAAAGTTCGGAAAGTCCTTCTAGCCCACGAAGCACGGAGAATAGTGAACAGGTGTCTCTTAGGCATTCTTGAATAGATTTCTGAAGGAGTTCCTTTAACAATTCCACGGGAATTTTAGACCACAGAAAGAATTCTAGCTGGATGAAATTTCGCAGGAAATTTTATCAGAAGAAATCCCAGATGTAATCAAAGAAAACCGGAACTTCTCTAGCTTTTTCCCAAGAAACTCCGGGAGCTATTTCTTGAAGTTCAAAAGAGAACTGCCGAGGAATTTAGGAACCAATTCTATCACTTCAAAACTCAGGCAGAAAAACTGGGAAACTAATCCGATATCCCCGAAAGGAAAGTCCTTCTAAAACAATACCAGGAAGAATTCCGCTTGCTACACTAGTTTACAGCATTTTTGAACTCGGTAAGCTGATGATCATTTTTTGTATGGAATCATGTCCTGAGCTCAAAAACGCGAAGGAAAAAAATTACAGTAGAGCGGAAATTTTTCGACTTCCCATACAAGGTTCATGATTTAAAATCGATTTTTGTTCTATTTTTAAGCAACGTCGCTCACTTCACGCATCTAATTCTCCGTAATCAATGCTCCGATTGAGCTGAATTTTTTACTGTAACTCGCCTACATATGATATGTCAAATAAACGTTTAGAAAGAATTTTTAAATTGTTATTTTCTTATTGAAACAAATACATTTCTTCATATATTTTTGGAAATTTAGCTAAAATTTAAGGAGATCGTCCTTAAAACTCGTCAATATCTTGAATTTCATCAATCTGACGCAAAACCTGCATTCAGATGATCGAATGGTATTGTATTCAGCTTTCAATTTATGAAAAAAGATTTGAAATTAGTTGTACAAAACGCAAGATATTTGAATTTTAGTAAATTCCATATTTTTAAAAGTTGTAAAACTCGATATTGAGCTAAAACTAAAAAACTGCTCTACTTTTTGAAGCACGGTTTTGAAATTAGTGCTAAATTGTACTTCATAAATTTTGGTCGTTGACACAAGTTCACGACTTTCGTTTTATTTTGTAAACTAGTGCTATTAATACTTGGATACGGTTGAAGCTTACGCTGGTGATAGAATCCTTTCAAAATCAAAACATCATCGGCAAGACTTTTGCAGCAAAGCTCGTGATTTATGCTCCAATTCCACATTTCTGCTACAATTTACGCTTGAATCTGGATAGTTTTCAATCCAGGAATACAAACAGCGGTGAAACAGTCTGGTAATGCACGATTTCCCTAGGCAGGATTGTGGTCCGACGCGAACCACGTATTTCCAACAGGCCGATCACTGTTCATCACGCCGGCGGAACAAATTGTTTTGCAAAAAAAGTAAATAAATAAACACCAGCTGATTGGAATCCACATATTAGCGAGCACGCTCACACCCACTCAAAAAGCAACACGAGAAAGAATGGTTGCATACTTCCCGTGCTTTCTTCGATTAATTCTCTCTTGGAGCTTACCGAACGGAGTATTTAAATTTAATCTGGATTTTGGCAAATCGAGATTAAATCTCTTATTAACTGCGTTGGTGCTTATGACCATTAACCCAAGTAACCAAAAGCTCCGCTTCCCATGACAAAATGCACTTTCAAGTTCCGCGAAGTTCAGATAAAGTTCCAAATGGAACTTTCTGGCTGTTTAAGAGGCTAACGATGAGCCTTGCTGGAAATTCGGTCACCAGAACTTCGGTTAGCCTCTTAAGCAGTCAGAAAGTTTCATTCGCGGAGCTTTAAAGCTGCTTAAGATGCTACTCGGAACTTTGTCGGAACTATCAGGTTCATAGAAGTTCAGTTCTGTAGCATTGTGTTTCAATGAAGATTGAATTTATTTCTTTTACAGAAAACAATTGTTTAAGCATACATGAATAAACGTCAAATATGAATTTATCAAATCGATGAATGAAAGGCTTGAGCAAAAAAAATTGTCGCCCATTGGATTCAAACCGATAGTTGCCGCGTGAGAACCCTACGCTCTACCACAGTACTACAGTTGCGACTGAGTGAACAGCAGGTAAAGTCTGACTTGAACCGATTTTCTGTCGGCTGCTTGTTTTGCACATTTGTACAGTAGTGGAGTTTGTGTGTGACTTTGTCAAGCGTCTTCAGCAGTGCAGCGCTAAGTCGGCAGGCGATCACGCAGGAGGATCCAGTTCAAATCTAGCAGCGACATGTGTAAAAATATAATTAGGGAATCGCGCTACTTGGGCGGTGGCTTCTATATTCGTCTGTTTTCCACTATAACTCAGTCAAATTTGAACCAATTGACACAACTTTTGGAATGTGGTGAGATAGGTATAGTATCTACCCGTGTACAACATTTCAAGTCAATTTGTTCAAAATTGACTGAGTTATAGTGGAAAACAGACGAATATAGAAGCCACCGCCCAAGTGGCGCGATACCCTATCAGAAGCAAATTGCCAGACACAAAATTAAAAATCAAGCTGCTTAGAAGGCAAATGAGCAACCTCGAGCAACCTCAAGCTGCTTAGCTTATGAAGTACCCTTTTATCTGAACTTTTGGCTACTTGGGAAGTGACTATCACCAATCTGGTCGTAAACGGTCGCAGCTAATTTCGCCAGAAAATCAATGTTTAAGATTATAGGGAAGTTTTATAGAAGACCATCTGAAGGGGTCGGAAGGGAAACATTTTTTCCGGCTTGTTTTTGTGGAAAAAGCTTCTAATTCATTCAAACTTATTCATGTGTAATGGTAAAAAATGGCATCTAAATTTATGGTAAGCATGGATTTGAACTATACAAGAATCGAACACAATCAATCAAATACTTGTCGGAAGGTTGAGACTTTTCAATAGAGTGGTGAAAGCATAGGACTGAAATAAGAAAAGTTCAATTAAAATGTCTTCTCAAGAACATATACTTTCATGAGCTCTACGGAAAAAGTTTCGGCAATCATTTGATAAAAGTCATGATTGACACTAGTTATTGAAGCATTAAACTTTATGTTACCGCAATGATATCACAGTTTGATTCGGGTCAAATTTTTGGATTAATGACCTATGGCGGAACCACTGTGCGGTATTGGCGGCTTTTTCATCTTAGTTTACTAGGGAGTCCGCACACACTCTTTTGTACCGTCTACATGAGCGTTTCACTTCCTGGCTCCTCGCGTTTTCGCTCGATCTATCGCGGCTCTGGCGTTCCGTAGCTCCTCTATTTTCCTCCAGGTGTCATCTATGATCCACTGCTTTCTCCGGGACCCGGAGTCCGGGTACGTAGCTCGTCCAAATTATTCTCGCCGGTGGTGATGAAGGCGTTCTTGATGGCGTTCCATTGATCTTCTACGCTTCTACCTTCCGGACGAAGGACCTTATCACCGCAGCGTCTTCCAGTCGACGTGTGTTGAACCGGCGCCCGATTTGCTCCTCCGAAGGCTCCGTCTCCATTCCCGGCTGATGCAGATGTGGTCGCCATCACGGGAAACCCATGTCGCTTTGTGCACTGGTGGATGGGGAAATAGCGATCCCCCATTCACCATGCTATTGTTGCCACAAAACTCTGCAAACAGCTCACCGTTCTCGCTCAAAACGAGCAGCAAAACGGTGAGTCGAGAAGGAGAGTGTCCAACATAGCGCTGGTCCTCACAAATTCCTACCTCATGCTTCCACGGGTCAAGCGATGACAAAGACAAAGAGTTGTGTGCTTAGCTGGCAGTGCAGCCTGGGCACTGTTGTCGTTGTCCTTCTGACTTCAGCTATTGAGGAGGGACGTCCCGAGCTTTTGTCCACCAAGGAGGTGCGGCTCAAACAGCGTCTGCTCTAGCATCCAGCGGCTGAGAATGAAATACTTTTCCACTACTGGAAGCTACACCTAAGGTGGCAACCCCTCCACGGTGGACAGGGGATCTTAGGCCAACAACCTACTGTTCCTGAAACCCAAAAACCGTTATAGAGACCAAATGCAGAACGATCTGGCAAATGTGAGACGTGCCATGGATGGATTGTTGTGGCGAGGAATTGTTGACTCAGTTTAATCACAGACTGTGGTTTAATTATAACTGTATTGTAGCGCCTAATAAATGAAACGAATCTATGCGCCAACCACACGACACCCAAACGATCAATTAACAAATAGTGTTCTCAGGTAATATCTGTGAACCAACACTTTGCTGAGAAGCAGGTTCTGCCCATGTTGGAACGTCACCCAAAAAATAAAATTAAAATCCAAACCATTAGCATTGTTCAAATTATCGTACTTGTGAAACAAAAACCGCACTACAATGTCCGTTCACTCGAATTGCAAACCAGGCTCAGATGAACGACAAGCTTAGCGTGGCATTCTTCGCTACATGCTTACCCAGCCCGAAGTAATTAAATATGTTCTGCTGCTCCCCATCAAATCCCTGAAAACATACTTGGTGGAGCTGGGGTACGGGGAAGTCCAGGAATCGGACCTACAATTAAAACACGATTTGCCAAACTGCTGACACTGCTGGACACAAATCGGTCAACAAACGCATTAACGTGTTGTTGCAAAAGCTTCTGGTCCCCGTCGTCGTCGTCGTCGTCATCATCTGTTCCTATTCCATCATCGGTTTATCGCTACGACGAAAATGATCGAAATTCAGTTGGTGTTGTTTTGCAGATTTTGTGCGTTGTATGGTACATGGGTGGCCGATGGACGATGGTATGCGTAGGGATAAGGAGCATGATGTCTATATGCAAATCAGAAACTGTGACATCCAGCTGATGTGTTCGATATTGATGGTATGGTGAACGCATGCTGCGACACATGTGCGATCAAGGATACTAGGATATTTTTGATACTTACATTGTTTAAATTGATTGTGGTGAGAAAAGGGGGTTTCGAATTTGTCAAATAAAAGCAAACCTTTTTAAATCGAAACATTAGAACTTAAGCTTCAGCTTGATTGACCACACCAGTAGTGTTGCTACCTACTCTAAAATCGCCGAATCAGCTTTGTTGCTGGCAACCATGCCGCTAAAGACCCCCTTGAGTAGTGTGTGTGGAAATCATAAATGTTAAACGAACTGTCATATGAACTTTCAAGCATATGTCAAACCTACTTTCATGAAATTGCGAATTCATTGGCAAAGTGAACTGAGCTAAAATTGGTTGAACTTCTGTTTATAAAGTAAGAATAAGCTTATTACATAAAGAACCAATAAGATATGTAGCTGATTGTGACTAACAGGCATCTTCAGTATGAAATCGTTTGCTTCATATTCTATCTGGTTAAAATGACGCCAGATACGTCAAAACTGATCAATATGAGAAAGGGAAAGTAGTGATGATGCAATCGCTAGCCCACGGCAATACATACGTAAATAGTGTTTTTTTTTCTTCTAAACCATATTCCTTCAGAGAGGGGCTAGTGCACATTGCACCCTCAAGGTTGGCTGCGTAGCCTAGCAGCAACGAACATCGATGACTCGCCCTGGAGCACGGTAACATGCTGGCGCTTAAGAAGTTTCCCGAGTGGTCCTCGGAAGGCGGGCAGGGTCAACCCCGCTCGCGCCCAACTGCTTTGCAGACATCAAGAAGTGGTGCCCACGTTCAACCCAATCTGACCTGCTGAAGGCAAGGGTATCACTACCCTTCAGGCCCTATCAGCTGCACCAGAAGGTTGCTGACAGCAGGGTCTCCACCTACCCCGACCCTTGCCGGGGACCCCTTTCCAACCGCGGGCTCGGAGCCAACCCAGTAGACCGACGCCACGACAGCACCGCTGCCGGGACTTCCTCTCCGCGGCCACTTAATCGCTGTAAGGGTCGATCTCGACCGCAGGGCACCGGTATGACCTACGAAGCCGACTTCGAACACCTGGACCACCTCTTGTACTGCATATGGACTAGCCATTCTCCGAGTCCACGCGCCACCTCCTCTGTAGCTCCCAGACGATATGGGTGATAGCCGTTGAAACGGCGTTCCAGCCAAACTCATCCCTACACATCCTCTAGACCAAGTTGTCCGGAGTTGTGTCCTCCCCGCATGTGGTAAGCATGCGGTCCGCATTGTGCGAAAACGCGGGCACATGAACAAAACGTGTTCCGCCGTTTCCTCTAAACCATTGCACACTGGGCATTCGGGAGAATCCGCATGCCCGAAACGATGTAGATACTGTCGGAAGCAACCATGACCTGTAAGGACCTGTGTCAAGTGGAATGTAACTTCCCCATGGCGCCTATTAATCCAACTATCTACCCTCGGTATCTACCTATGGGTCCACCTTCCTTTGGTGGAACTGTCCCACGCGCGCTGCCATTTGACCATAGAGGCCATCCTGGCAGCCCTGCGTATGCCTCTTGTGCCACGCATTTCGAAGCACTCCATGTCCTCACTGTAATGACGCAGAGAGCGTCGTGTGACACGGTACGGTACGCGCTCGCAACCCTCAGGCACATAAGCCTGAAGTACTTTCCAGCTTCCGTCGGTAGCATTTAGTACTTAGCGCGGTGCCCCACGCCGGGCCGCCATACCTAAGTATGGACGTAGCAACACTAGCCAGAAGCTTGCGCTATCTGGTGTACACCGCAGAGCTATTGGACATCATCCGGGACAGTGCCGCAATAGCTGTGGAGGCTCTTTTACAGGCATAATCGACGTGGCTACCGAAGGTAAGCTTATCGTCGATCATCACGCCGTGTTTGACGGAGCGCTTTGACAGCATAGTGCACTCTTCTACACTGATCTCCGTCTGCTGCTCCGACTTCCGGTTGTTAACAACCGTCACCTCTGTCTTGTGGTGAGCCAGCTCCAGTTTCCTGGACCGCATCCACGCCTCCACAACCTTGATCGAGTGGTCGGTAGTCAACTTCACCTCCTCGATCGTTTCGCCGTAGACTTCGAGCGTAATATCGTCGGCAAATCCGACAATCTCCACTCCCACTGGGTACTCTAACTTCAACACCTCGTCGTACATGACATTCCATAACACCGGACCCAGGATGGAACCTTGCGGGACTCCTGAGGTTATGTGAAAGCACTTCTGACCCACCTCCGTGTCGTAGACTAATACACGATTCAGAAACTAACTTTCGAGAATCTTGTACAAGTACTCCGGTATCTCCAGACGCAAGAGCGCATCGGCATAAGCAGACCAGCTGGCGCTATTAAACGCATTCCTTACATCCAGAGTCACTATCGCGCAGAAGCGAATTCCTCTCCTCTTAGGCTCAAGTGCTTTCTCGGCGGTTTTTGTAACCGACAAGATAGCGTCTACGGTGGACCTCCCCTTCCGGAAGCCGTACTGGTTGCTCGAAAGACCATTTTCGCCCTCAGTGAGCCTCAACATTCTATTGAGGATGATCTTTTCGAGCACCTTCCCCTCCGTGTCAATCAAGCATATTGGTCTATATGCCGACGGGTCTCCGGGTGGTTTCTCCGCCTTTGGCAATAGAGCCAGGCTCTGCATCTTCCAAGCTTCTGGGAAAACTCCCTCGTCCAGGCATTTCTGCATAGCAGACCCAAACATCTCGGGAGCTTCTGCAATAGCTACTTTTAAGGCCAGGTTCGGAGCTCCGTCCGGACCTGGGGCCTTACCTACGCTAAGGGTCTTAGTTATCCCCGCAAGTTCCACATCGTTGGCCCTCTCCTCATCGCCAGCCCCAGCCCCCGGCTGTCCTACGAAAGGAAGCCAAGGACTAGGATCACGACGCGGAAAAAGTCCTCCAATGATCCCCTCCAACATCTCTGGAGATTGCTCTGTAGGAGCCACCACACCTCTCGTCTTGGCCATAACGATCCTGTAGGCATCACCCCACGGGTTCGCATTAGCACTCTGACAGAGACCCTCAAGGCAAGCCTTTTTGCTTGCTTTTATCTCGGCCTTAAGCGCGGCTTTTGCAGCGGCGAACACCACCCGCCGTTCGTTTCGCTCTTCCTCTGATCGTGCTCGCTGCATCCGCCGCCTAGCCCGGCAGGCGCGGCGCAGGTCCGCAATCGCGTCGGTCCACCAGTAAGCCGATGGCCTCCCATTTCTAGGGTGGACTCGCCTAGGCATGGTCGCATCACACGCACGTGAGAGCACCGCTACCAGCAGGTCGCCATCTAAACCGATTAAGTTTCGCTCACGGCGGAGCGCCTCCCTAAATACCTCTTCGTCGAAGTATGATGTCTTCCACCTACGAGGGCTTGGCCTTGGCCTAGCCGCCTCTTCTTCTATCCGCTCTCTGCTGTTGTTGTAGTCGATACTGTAGCGAACCGCCAGGTGGTCGCTGTGAGTGTAGCCATCATCTACTCTCCAGTTCGGACTACTTGTTAAGCCAGGACTACAAAAGGTCAAGTCAATAATTGACTCCGCTCCGTTTCGACTATAGGTACTCTTGGTACCGACATTAGCCAAGTCGACATCTAAGATGGCTAGCAGGATCTGACCCCGCTGGTTCGAGAAACGGCTTCCCCATTCCACGGCCCAGGCATTAAAGTCACCCGCTATTACCACCGGTCTTCGCCCTGTTAGCACGGTCGTTAAGTGGTCCAGCATTTGCGGGAACCGCTTGAAGAAGACCCCATTTACTTTCGCGACCACGAAGCCCTCATAGGTAGTAGACACCAACTGCTGGACGGGGTATTTACCCGTCGTCCATATCGTCGCCATTTTTCTGGTCCCATCCGCGACCCAGTTGCTGTTGCCGGCGGGTACTCGGTATGAATCCGATATGATGGCGCTATCCGTCTCCCACTCAGAAACCGCATGACAAAGCAGTTGCTGAGCCGCATCACAGTGATTCAGGTTCAGCTGCGTTACCTGCAATGTGATTTGTTGTTCACTGCGGCTTTCTTCAAGACCGGGCACCTTGGACCACCCATCGGATGTCTGTTGTTCGAGGAGTTCCCGGTACAGATCATGCAGATGGGCGGACTCGTGCAGCTTTGGGCCTTATAACCTTCAGCGCCGCATCGCCTACACAGTTTGCGCCTGTCGGGGCCTTTGCAGTCCCACGACTTGTGTCCTGGTTCCAGACACCTGAAGCAAACCTCTGGTGGCTCGTGGAATGTCAGGTGATATACACACCAGACCACCTTTATGCTCCCTACTTTAACGGACTTTTTGACGTCCGCCACAGGTAGCTGAACCAAAGCTATCTGTGTCATTGCTGGCCCTTTCCGTAGCTTAACGGCTGCGGCGGCCACCTGCACATCGCACTGTTGCCGCAGTGCCGTGACGAGCTCTTCCACTTCGGTGATCTCATCAATGTCCTTGACCTTCAGAGTCGCCTCATGTGTCAGAGCCCTCACCTGCACATCATCACCAAGGACCTCTTCTGCCAGCCTTTTGTAGGCGGCGCCCTTGTATTCCTTCTGGCGCTTCAGCTCCAGGATCATCTCGCCCGTACGAGTACGTCTAATACTGCGTACGTCGGCTCCAAGACCCTCAAGCTTGGCGTCGCTTCGCATCGTCTTCGTCCGAGTACAAGGACTGTTCCGTCTTGATGACGATCGTGTCGCCTTTCACGCGCTTAGCATCTGCCGTCCTACGCCTTGGCTTCGCGTCCTGCGCTAATATCTGCGGATTCGCCTTCTTCTTCCTCTTCCGCTCTACCTTCGTCTAAGGGAGTCCTCCCATTGGATCGCCCTGCTCTGTGGCTGTTGAGGGCCCATCAGCGGTCGCAACCCCTTGTTCCCATCATTCCGGGACGGGCCAGCCTTTTCAGGCCCACCCTTCCCAGCTTTCCGGGAACCCTGACTGGGGTCCGACCTTCCGGCATTATTGCCGACTTTCGGGGTAATGATTCGCCTGGCCTTGCGGGCACCGCCAGACAGCTCCTCGCCTGACGGTTGCCTCGCCCGCTTCTGCGATTGCTTGCCCCGTTTTTCGCGAGCAGTCGCTTCCGCCTGTTTCAGACCTCCTGCGAAGGAGAAGGCCTCCGTTTGGGTAAGCTTCGGCACTTTCTCATTTGCAGGCTCCACTGCTGCAGCAGTCAGCAACGCGAGTACCGCGTGCTCCTGCTTGGCATCGTCGATCGACACCCTAAGTCGAAGCAAGGCCGTTTTCAAGCCCTTGCATATGTTCGACTTAGTGGACGCAAAGTCGATGATTTTGCCAAGCTGCTGCTCAGCCACCTCTATTGCGGACCGTCCTTTGGTTTCTTGGTTGACTGCTGCCCCAACAAAGGCAGGTCTAGTGGTGTCAGTGCTGAGGTAGTGACTGATGGGAATGTGTTTGAAGTTGCTGAAGAATTTGTTAACCTTCGACATCTTGTGACATATGACATTCAGTAAGCTGGACACGTAGTGCGAATGTTGGAAGAAAAAATAGCGAATACAATATTCACCAGGGAACTAGGCACGCGGTTGAACTAGATTTGTAGGAACATCGCCCAAGACCGACGAAGATGGTGTTTTACTTATACGCCCGGCATTGGAATAAAGTTAATTTTTAGCCAACAACGTAAGTTTATGATTTCGTATATACAAAAATATCGCACTCATCCTATACTGTACACTCAGCGTTGGAATGAAGCTTTATAATCATTAACATACAGAAGTGGGCATTTTAGATGTAACTTTCCTTCATCTGTACATTCAGTTCTACTTAAACCTTAATATCCAAATGAAATTATGAGCGTATCATAATCCTTTAAATACCTACACATGTTTGGACTGTTTGATGTAACGCCAGAGAACATCTCACATTCAATGTTTGAGCAATACGTTCCGACCCTTCTTTGATTCCAACGAAATAATAAGTTCAGCAAAGCTGGGCACTTTCAGCAGACTTATTTGCAAGCATTCTTCGTCAGAAAAGTACAATGAAATGCTGTTGCTCGCTTTGAAAGGCAAAAGTAAAGAAATGCAACTAAATTGAGAGCTTGAAAGAACACAAAAAACGTGCCTCACATCTTTCCAAGTTCCCTTTTTCGAAACGAGGCGAGTCGTAAATGTAGCAACTTTGCTCATTTATGAACTATGTGACAAGATGCCATTCCGATGCACTGAACCGGCCTGGTATCCGAACAATCTACCAACCCAACGCTGTCAAACGCTTGTTGCTAATGAAATTCCTTCAACCCACCCGCGCCGTCCGACATTTCGGTCCATCCCGGGCCTGGCCGTGTCAACGTTCCCGCCCACCCGCGTTGGTCTACTTTGGAGTTCATATCAGAATTCTTACAAAATGATGGTGCAGATTTCTTTCCCATTTTTTCCGCTAACCCTTTTGTCCCGGTTCACATGGGATGGCACAGGAGTCTCTTATGGGATTTTAACAATGGCGAACTATTTTAATTAAGATTTTTCTTTCAATCGTCCTGTCAGCTGCGCTGTTAGATGCAGCTACTTTGAGTCCTACCGTTAGTCCACTATTATCTATTTGTTCTGTCGATAAGAAAGCCTTTCAGAAAGTTTTGATTTCCAAGAAGCATGCGCATAATTATAATTAAAATTAGTTCACAAATGACTTTGACAGAATATTTGCAATTTGATTCAACACACAACTTTGTTCTTCGTTGTACACAGATTAGGGTGCTTATGGAAATCTATTGGGTGCCTGTACCAATTATGGCACTACCTAAAGACAACTATTTGAACAAAAATAACGAGAAGACCAACGAATGTCACCAATATGTTAAAAGATAGTTTAGTTTCCAATGGAAACTTTCCATACTTTACAGGAAAAATATAAAAACGGAGCCAAAACTACTTTTAGTATTTATTACAGCGTGTGCCAATGATAGGAACCCTGTACCAGTTATGGCTACATTTTTTAACTTCGGTTCCTTTTCGCTCTATTTGCATGCATTTCTTATGGGATTAGCCATAATTGGTACACTATGGCGAAAAAGGGTGCAAGGAAGCCGAAATTTTGAGGAAAATGTTTTATTTCTACCATAAATTGAGCAAAATGTGGACTTTAAATGAGTGCAACCATCTTTTGTGAACGTGATCTATTGTTCACATTTTTTTTATCTTATCTTATATATATAAAAATGAGTTTAAAGTTTCTTTGAGGCAACAAAACTCACGAACGGATGAAGCGATTAGCATGGCTTTGCACAGTTCGATTCGTATTCATGGTGGCTGTGTTTATATACATAAAAAGTTACAAAAATCATTCAAGAAGTTTGAAGAATGTAATAAATAATGATTTTTCATAAGCCGGGTAGAAATTTTGCGTGGTTGAAATGAAATGAATCTAGAGTGCGTTGCTGCGATGTCCTCAACAGCTGTCAAACAACCACAGCTTGGCAAGACAAAGTTTGCCGGGACAGCTAGTTGTTGCTATTGCTATAGCTATGGCGAATAATTGGTTCTATAGCCATAATTGGTACACTTACCCTATTAGCGATAGTGCTTGGCTTTTTCGAAAAGAGAGAACATATCAACGTTTTACAGATATGGCCTAATATAGAAGAAATTTCCAATTTAAAAATAATGGTGAGCGAATCTTTCGGCAAAATTAAAGTCCCACCGTAATCTCAGATTTTTTTGCAAAAATAGTATTAATACAGTAATGTTCCAATTTTATCGTCAGTTCTTCATTTTCATTAATTTGTTGTTATATTTGAGAGCAAGTGTTTCCACTTTTCTTCAAGATGAATGCTGAAGGTGCACAATACTGTAGTAAATTGTATCCTTCGGGACCTTTTTCTCTG
Organism: Aedes albopictus; assembly: GCF_035046485.1. Classification (NCBI taxonomy): domain Eukaryota; kingdom Metazoa; phylum Arthropoda; class Insecta; order Diptera; family Culicidae; genus Aedes; species Aedes albopictus. The sequence goes on from NC_085137.1 coordinate 162,004,683, forward strand.
GCCGAAAATGTTCTTATAAGTTAATGGTCTAATGGTCAATGGTCATCCTTTTCTTCCATTGGCACCCTGTTGCATCTGCTGTGCCTCTTAGAATAAACACAAGATGACGATAATCGTTGAAAGCACCACCGGCCGACAAATCTTGTTTCTTGTCGATGCTTATGCTTCCCCATGATGACGAGCGGACGACGTTAGTAGATGGTTTAGTTTTGAATTGGTAATAATTTTGCTTGCGGCCTTACTTGCTTGCAACATGTATATTTTGGAGCAGATTCTTCCAGCTGGCTTTAGATGTGTGCGGTGGAAAATTTTCGCCATCATGTGGTTCCGACTATTTATAACTGGAGAGAAACTTCAATTGAACAAATTTTAATCCCCCTAATTGATGCCAAAAGCCGAAAGCAATTTTCGGCATGAATATTTTAAGCTGTATGGTTTCGAGTTTACATCGCCTTGAGGAGAGGCAGTTTTTCGGGTTTTGGCTACGTGGTTGAAACTTTACAGGCAAACCAAGATGGATGTTCTTTCAGTGAGAACGCTGGGAAGATAAGCTATGGAAAAGAGACATTGTCGAATTTTATGTTACTGCCTACAAGAAAATTTATACCCGATGAGTAAGACGAACTTGAGGGTCAAATGTCACTTCTTTTTCATGTACTAAAGGTCCTATGCTCAACCTCTGGTCTGTCTTCTTTCTCCTAATATATGATCGGCGTCAATTCATACAGGACCATCCCAAGAAACAATTTTTACTTAAGGAAATGTTTTTCAAAGCAACGTTGTTAAGCTGCATGTCGTATTATATTTCATCAGCACGATGAAATGAATGTTTATTCAATGATTGTACATCGTTTCTTAAACTCTTGTTCAACGTTTAAACCATCAACTATTTACACAAATATCATAAACATTTCTCCAACCTTTTTAAAACAACGTTTTACTCACTTGCTTCTATCTCAGTTCAGAAGCATGCTATCAAAAAATGATGTTTGAAGGACTTTTAGATTGTAGTTTAATCTAAAAGTTTGCCGAATAAAGTAAAGGTCCCAGATGCATACCAAAACCGTAAGAGAGATGTGAGCACAAGGTGAGTATGGATTACACGAATTTTACCCATCTCGTACTCACAGCTCTCTCACAACTTTGGTATGCGTCTGCGATCTTTAATTTATTCGGCAAACTTTTAGATTAAACTACAATCTAAAAGCCCTTCGAACATATTTTTTTTATAGTATGCTTCTGGACTGAGATACAAGCAAGTGAGTATCACTCTTGCAAGTGAGTATTCTCAACACTGACGGAAGCTGATCCCGGTTTGACCGGTGGCATTAAAGTGTTTATTAGAGTGGGTCATCGTTTATATGGAAAAAATGAAAATTCAATGGTATCCCATCAGATCAAAGCTTTTTTGAACCCATTTCAGGACCCAAATAGCAAAATGTGGGCACGATCGGTTATGTCTACGTTTTACGCATCGCGTATGGGGTATTACATGGGAAAACACACTTTTTTGCATATTTCTCATAACAAGTTCGAATTTTTATAAAACCGTGTAACCGATAAAGTGAAAACATAGCCTAGGGTGTCCTGAAAAACTTTGTCGTAGACCGCAAAGTGATCTGAAGCTTATGAAAAAAGTTATAGCGTTGGGATTGCTTGGCGAAACAGCATGATTGTGTTGCTATTGTTATTCCTTTACATGTTAAAACATAAACACATGCATGCGGTTCGTTGGTTATAACTATTTTCACAAGCATCGGATCGCTTTGCGGTCTTCAACAAAGTTTTTCAGAACATTCTAGGCTATCATTTTACAGTATCGGTTAAAAAGTTTCAGACAAACTTTTTCAACTTATGGCTAAAATGCAAAAAAGTATGTTTTCCCATACAAAATCCCATACTAATTTTAATTGCAATGCGCAAAGTGTAGACGCAACCGATCGTGCTCTAATTTTGCACAGATACTCAGAACCCGAAATGGAACCAAAAAAGCTTTGATCTGAGAAAACGGTTCCGATGACCCACACTAGTGTTTATTCTATTCGTCAATACCAAATAGAAGAGCCGCCCAGGAGCCATTTCAGCTGCCTTTTCTGGTGTTTCTGTTGGCGGCTTTGCTATCGTTGGAGTGTGTAGTGCAAAAGGTGAGTCAGAATGATTTTGGAAGTGTAATATTTTGAGCTGCTGAGAGATATTTGTTTGGTGTTCAAGCTTGTAGCCGCGGATGCTCTTCTTGAACTCCAAATCAACAATTGTGTTTACAAATAGGACACGGCGAACAACGATAATCATGTAATACAGTTCCACTGCTAATCAACATTGCTTGAACAAAAGCCTAACATTTGTTCCTAAGAAACCTGATTATTTCTTATTGTTATGCTATATTATTGTAGCTAAATAAAATGATTAAACAAAAGTTGTTAAACTATTAATAAGTCACTTGTTCTATTATAGATCATATGTGGAATAACGACATCTAATTCATCGGAAGCAGCTTGTACTCTGTCATTATTAGAGCACTGTTAGGCAGATGATATGAATACCTAAACAACATTCTTTAAACTTCTGTTCGATGGAATAACTAATGAGCAGAAATATGATTAACAAACGTGCAGTTTTCGATGTCTTGTTCAACTGTTGGCGCTTTTGTAGAACATTTGATCAATTCGCATGCTTATTAATGGTTTTGAATTGTTACTTGGGATGTGCTTTTCAATGATTTCGATAAAAGAAAGTGTTTGAAGCACTTCAGATATCTATCGGTCGCGTTATTTTCTGTACTATAATTCATGAAGCAGAAGTTTCTGTTTGCAGTCGATAAAAAGTATTATAAACCAAAAGATTTCAAAAAATCAGAATATTATGATTTTTCTGTAAAAATTTCATTTTTGTTCTGATTTCGGGATTCTATCACAGGTTCTTGGCATGCTCGTCGCGTGCTTCATACTAGGTCCGGTCTTTCCAAAGAATTTAAATATATTTGGGCTACCGAAATTTTCCTTAACACGATGATGTGCATGCTGTAACAACAAATTATTTTCAATAACATTTGAAGATTTTAAAATATTTACGAATTCATGCGAAAATTAGTTGAAAATGTATTTATTTTTTCGGGACAAATAGTAACTTTCTGAATATAAAGCCTACATCTGCAACAATCGTAAATGTTTCGCATAGTTCTTTTTCATTCGCAAATATTTTAAAATCTTAAAAACATGTGTAGGATATTGAGTTCAATTCGAAGTTATAATAATATTGTACCTTTATCATGGGGGAATTCGAACTTTTCTGATTTTTTTTGTAGTTTTTAGGCCAGAAGAATATCAACAATGTTCTGCAAACTTTTTATTTTATTCTTCAATTATTTAACCTAATTTGCAGCTCTTTTGTCCACTAGGGCACTGCGTGAGCGATTCCAATTAGAAGCTGTACATACACTTTGTACAGCGGCTAAATGGATTCTATTATAATTCTAGTAGAATCGAACTGGATTCCGTTGCGCTGCTTTCACTTTCTACCCTATCATGGTAGAATGATGAGCACGGGGATGTTGTTCCTTTTCCAGTCCGATTGGGAGTCCATTATGAGTTGCCGTTAGCATATCCAGGTTTCCGTGTCCGTTGAAGCATATGCTCTGAAGAGGGTCAGGTACCAGCCACTCTCGGGGGGAAGAGCAACTGACGAAAAATTGCAAGTGCCGGGGCTGGGATCGAACCCATGACCATCCACTTATGAAGTGAACGTGTAGCCACTACGCTATGGGCCCCGGCAAATTCTGCAAACTTATTTTGGATAAATATGAAAAAAGTATTGAAATCACAAATAGCATGGGTTATTTAGATCATATTAAAGTTATAACCTAACCGGAAATATTCGTAGTTTTTTTTATTTTTATTTTTTTTGCTGGTTTTTGGTCAGAGTAAAAAGTTTTGCGAACTTTTTCTACATAAATTGTTGAGATCAATTTGAATGCATGAATAATAAAATAATAGGTTTGTCGGAAAAAATCGTAACTTTCTAATTATTTTGTGGTTCTTTTGTCTGAATATGAATATGAAAATATTTTAACCCTTCTTTGACGTTAGGATATTTTTTTAACCAAACCGTACCCTATGTAAGCGAGATGTTGCCAACGTGATGCAATTGGAAGGTTAAAATCACAAAACATGCGAGATATTGAGAACAATTTACAGTTGTAACAAAATTGTTAATTTTTCCCGAAACATTCGTAGTTTTAATTTTTTGTTGTTGTTTGGACAAAATAATATAAGCAATGATCTGCATTCTTCTTCTTTTTAAATATGCACATTTATAAAACTATAAAATGTATGGGATATTGAGATCAATTTGAAGTTATAACAAAATTGTATATCTTTCTGGAAAAATTAGTAGTTTTCTGATTTTTTTGTAGTTCTCTAATAAGAACAATATCAACAATGTTCTTCAAACTTATTTTGGATAAATACGCAAACATTTCAAAATCATAAAGTGTATATCATCCAAAATGTGGTTTTCTATGCTTTGGTCTAAAAGAGTTGCAATAAAAGTGCACGCAACTTCCATCTTGTCAGTTGAGTTGCATTTAAACTCCTAATATCGTTAAGTTGCAGCTTTGTTTCATAGGAATTACAAATAACATCGTATTTAACATCGATTTATGGAGGCGGAGCTTACATATTCCTCACAAGTGGCAATACAGTCAGCTTGCATTAAATGTGCTATGTAACACACATGAAACATCTTATTCTGGTTTGTTTGTTCAGATTAGGTTCCAAATGTTTTGCGGAGAACTTGCGCGTCTTTTCATTTTGACAGCTTTCTAACTTGTGGCAAAGACGGTACAATGAAGTAACGCGTAACTTCAGTAGCTTTTATGGTGCATTGAGCAGCAAATCTTTCACAGAGCTTCTGGTGTAGTATGTAAGGTGAGTGGTTAATAATCCTGGTGCCCATGGTTCGAGTCTGGATATATTTTTTTCATTTTTTTATCATCCCCCCTAGCTTAAGTTGCATAACGATTTAAAATTTGCGCTTTTTGCGTTTCAAAGAAGAAGCAACTGTGTTCTGTTGTCCTTAATTTGAACAGTGAATAAATTGCACTGATGTTGCTGCTACTGGCTTTGAAACAAGTCGTGTTGCTTGGGTAGGATATTGAGATCCATTTGAAGTTTTAACAAAGTTGTATAATTTTGCTGAAAAACTCGTAGTTTTCTGTTTTTGTACTTCTTTGGCCAGAGTAATATCAACAATATTGTTCTGCAAATTTGATTTGAATAATTGTGCAAATAATATTATGTTTTTCTTGAAAAATTTATGGTTTTCTGATTTTTTATAGTTTTTTGATGAGAAAACTATCAACAATGTTCTGCAAACTTCTTCCCCAAGTATATGCGCACATCTCAAAATAAAAAAAAAAGATGCAGGGGTCATCGCGACAATTTTAAAGTAACAAAAGATGTTTCTGCATTTTATGTAGTTTTGTGAATATATTGCAGTACTTTGGGTGATGAATAATCGCTACAATCACATTGCTTGCTTTATTATACTCGTGTCTGCAATTTGCCATCATAAAATCATCTGGTCATCGCGACAAATTGAAAGTTCTGTGCAAACATAAAAAAACCTAAAAAATTTAAAACGACTTGCCCGGGGTTTTTAGAATTTGGATCAGAGAAAAAAAATCAAAACATGTATACTCATCCAGGGATCATAATAACTCATTGCTAAAATAATTTCGAAATCGGACTTGTAGCGGCCGAGATCTAGAAGGCTGAAATTAGCGTTCCAACTTTTTTTTTTATTTGAGGCGTAGAATTGAACACATTTTCCCATCTATATTCGGTAGGCTTTTGTTCTTCCTCTCGCGCCTTTATGGAAAATTTAACCTCAATTGAGGATCTTTAAGTTATGGTAAGTATTTAGTTTTAATTTCGGCCTTCTCGTGCAATTTTTTCAATCAACTTACTTTTCTTTCACAGGATTTCAAGACAAAAGCATCAACGGAATACAAACACGGTCACGATTTTCAGCGGTGCGGATACTGACTATCTTAGAACCTGACATCGTGATGTTGCGACGCCGCAACAAAATATTTTTTCTGGACCGGTCTAATAATGGACCCGTTTAGTCGCAGCATAACTGCAGCATGACAGTTCTCGTGCGCAGTCACAATGGTCCACAAAACAGATTTACGAGGAAAGATGCATTGAGCGCATTCAAATGATTTTCTAGATTAATATGGTCTTCTACGAAGTTGTTCCTAAAAATAAGGCCCTCTTTTCAATATATATGAAAATTAGTGTATGAACAACAGGTTAGACCGCATAAATACGTTGTGTGATGATAAAGATATAATTGAAACACGATCGATTTTCTCGCCGACCAGCCATGGCGGTGGCTTAAACAACATCTGTTTTCGAATGAGTGTAATCAGTTTCGTACCTTTTAATTCCGCCCTATGTTGCTTATCCTTTGACAGATACGCGTATTTCGACTACCACTTGTAATCTTCCTCAGTGTCAGTTATCCACTCGAAAAGTCGGTACAAGAACAACTGTTTATTGACATTCGGTAAATCTTATAGCCTAATGTGTTGGTTTGTAGTGGTGTTTAGGAATAGAATCAGTGGCAATAATAATGACGTTGAGTGCGAACAATTAGGGTGGTCCATATTTTCAAAGAAAGTGGGAACCAAAATTTTTATTTGCAAGAATAACATTATACACTCTTGTAGTTGTAGATCTATCAATTTTGAGCAAGTTTGCTGAAGACACTTTTTATGTAGCTTTAAAATTGACCGATCTAGAGGTATTTTTCTGAATAAGCTTAGTGTGGTTCAAGAAAAACCGGCTTTCTGGCGTTAACTTTTTCAGTTTTGATTTTTCATCAATGTCGCCCAAGAAACGCTTGTAGAGCATTTGAAGACGCGTCGTTTCGTGTGCTGAGATGGTCGTTATTTCTTTTGGTTCAAAAGTTACAGGCATTGTTCTTAAAAAATCATGTTTTTTTAAAAAGGAGATACCGTCAAGGCGCCATTCACCGTGGGGGCTCCATTCACCGTGTGCCTTCGAATATTTTTTCATTATTTCCATATTATGATTGAATGATATGACAATTTCCCTTCAATTTCACCAATACAACACTAATGTATTGTTACCATGTCAAAACGCTCATTAGAAACATTTAAAAGTATCATTTTGACACTAAAGTGTGTTTACATGAAGCGGGTTTCTGCTCGTGCATTCATATTGAAAAAACGAAAACTGCGCTAAGGTGATTTAAGCGATAAACTAAATGTAGTAACGTTTTTATTCCACCAAGAAGCAATTAAATTCACATATCAGGTATGTATTTTGCATTACCGAAGTAAGTTTAACAAGAAAGTACGTAATAAAAAGAAAATCGGGTTAAGTACGGTTCCTTTGAATTCCACTCACGGTGTGCCAAAAACCGTTATTAACAAATAAAAATGTCCTCCCAAATGGCACCCAGCATTCGAAAGACATACTATTCTAGTATCTCCTCTGAAATTTTGAAAATGTTTCATCGAGGGAAACTAAAGTTTTTGTGATTTGAAAATGTTCAGCCATTTCTATAGGATTTTCTTATATGAGTGAATATGCGCGTACGGTGTGCCTGAAACCGCTATTAACAAATAGAAATTTACACCATATTGACACCCGGCTTTCGGAAGATATACTGTTTTAGCATCACCTCAGAAAATTTGAGAATGTTTCATCGCTGGAATCGAAAGTGTTTACTGTTTGAAGAATTACCTCTATTTTCACAGAATTAGCTCATATATGGCAATATTGTCATAGAGTGTTTCATTGGCTCTTTAAATCATAAACAAATATTATTAAGTTTCAAAAGCACCATTCCAAAGATACAACATTCGAACAACTTCTCTCTGAAAATTTGACAACATTTCATTGAAACGATCGCAAATTACTGTGGTTTGAAAATATAAGATACGATAAAGTATATTGAAAATGTAGTAACTTCCTAGAATATTATTTCAATTTTACATGTTAATCATTCCTCGCAATGAATACATATGTTGTAACTCATCTAAAACTTTGATTGTATATCCCATTATTTGTGATACTGTTACAAAACTAAATAGGTGTTTTTAACTTGTTTATAGACGTGATAGTATGCATATCCTCAATGAAATTGGAATCAAAGCTTAAAACTGTTGTTACTGATGATCATTCAAATGAAATATTTCCAAATTCACGGAAAACTTGGTGGTATATGACGTATGACGTATAAAAGCTTGCTAGCAAAACGATTAGCATTTAGGTTTACTTTAAGAGCTTCAATATCTTAAACATTATACCAACGCCTCCTAGGAATACCAAAACCTTGGGCTTTGAATTCAGTTTAACTCTCGTTTCACCATGAAACGTTTTCAAATTCTTAAAAAAAAACGGATGCCAAACTCTTAAAAAGTTTATATAATCAACGCTCACGGCGTGTCACATTTGTATTTGTATTCGAGTAGCAGGTAGAACTATGGAATATTATTTAGATTCTCAAACCACGATAGTTTACATTCCTCTCAATGAAATATTGTCAAATTTTCGGAAAAGTTGTTTGAATATTGTACTTTTGGAATTTGTGAAACTCATTACACCGTTAAACACTAGTTCGCGTTTTGAGATGAGAAAAAGAGAATAGGGATTTGGGACCCTAGAAACCTTAATGCGTATATCAATTGAACACCCCAAGTTCTCAATTCAAAATTTTGTCATAAACTGTGAAGTCCCGTTCCAAAAAGTTTCGAAAATTCTTTCACTATGACATTTCTAGGGTTCCAAAACCCTGTTCTTTTTTTTCTTATCCCATAATACGAACTTTTTAAAAATTTTGCTGAGCAGTGTTATTATTTCTTTATGATGACCGATTGACATATATGAGCTACAGTCAGGATTCGTTACACACGGTGGGTGGTACTTTATGTCCACAGCGATTTTTCGGCTGCCTTACAGCCGATTGAGCTTATTTTTTGTGTATAGTTGTGGCATTTCGTAAGCTAACTACCTTCCAAAAATGAACGAAATTGGTTGAAAGGTAACAGAGAAATTGCGGTGGGCGTAAAGTGGTTGGCACCGTGAATAACGAATCCTGACTGTTCTATGAAAATAGAGGAAAATTTTCAAACAGTAAAAACTTTGGTTTCCCTCGATAAAACATTTTCAAATTTTCGGAAGAGATGCTATAATAGTATATCTTTCGAATGCCGGGTGTCAGATTGGTGAACATTCATATTTGTTAATAGCGGTTTCAGGCACACCGTGCACGTATATTTACTCATACAAGAAAAACCTATATAAATGGCTCAAAATCTTTAAATCATAAAAACTTTAGTTTCCCTCGATGAAACATTTTCAAATTTTCAGAGGAGATACTAGAACAGTATATCTTTCGAATGCTGGGTGCCATTTTTGTGGACATTTTTATTTGTTAATAATGGTTTTTGGCACACCGTGCACTAAGAATTTGCATCCTTTGACAGATACGTATTTCGACCTCAACTGTAAGGTCGTCTTCAGTGTCTTGTACTTGACTCGACTTAATCATCATCAAGAAAGTACGATTACTCGTACTTTTTAATTGAAACAAAAAGGCACGGTAAATGGGTACCCTAAAAATCAATGGTCACCATTCACCGTGCCCCATATTGTCCCATATATCTAGAAAAAAATCGAAAATATGAACATTCGTTTTTCTAATAAAATCTTGCAAGTTATTACTTGAAATGAATTTAAACGAAGAAAATTCCCTTGGCTGGGTTGTTTTGTTCATTTTTAACAAAGTTGAATAAAATTACTCATACACGGTGAATGGGTCCCTACTACCACGGTGAATGGTGACCTACCACGGAATTAGGTGACCCTACTACCCTTTACTAATTGTACTATATCACCAAATTTTGTGAAAAAAAAAAAAAAAAAAAAAAAAAAAAAAAAAAAAATTCTACTTTTGTGGATATTGCTTTAATTTTAACCTACACTCCCGTTCAAAAGTTTGGGGTCACCCCCTCAAAAACATGTCATTTTTTTAGGCCCATATCTTCGCCAATTTGCGTCCGATTTCAAAACCCTAGGTTTCATTCAAAAGATAATAAGTCAAAGAAACTTTGAACATGATTTAAAAGAAACTTTTTCAAAAAATTTTAATCATGTATCATTCATTTTGTTTCAAATAAGCCAAGAAAAATGAAAATTGAATGAAAGATGACAAAGATATCAACAAATCACTTTTCCATGTTTTACGATAGTGACCCCAAACTTTTGGCCGATACATCATTTTGAGGGGTGACCCCAAACTTCTGGTCGATGACATCAAGGATAAATTTACTTAATAACTTTTTTTCTAGATTTTTTAGCAAAGTTCTGTAAAAAGCAGTTGAAAGCTAATAGAAAATGGGTCATATTACCGCTCTCATCTTAAAATTTGGTCGACCCAACTTCCAGCGACACTGCCGTAAGTTTATATTCATTTTTAAAAAAAATTTGGCAACTTTGGGTTTAGTTTACATACAAATTCAGTGCCAGTTTAGCTCTGATCGAGAACGGTCGTCTCTTATCGAGCTCGCGCATTTTCGGTAATTAAATTACCTCGGTTGTGCTTTTACGGGAAGTTTCCCACGGAGTGGCAGCAGATCGCGAGTGGTTGGTGACCGCGTGTGCCCACAAAGTGCGGAAGTGGCCATAAAGGCATTTTTCCGGGTTATTTCCTCCACCGTTTTTCTCGCTTCGCATCCCCACGTGGGATCATAAAAATCGTTTTTTCCTTTCGCGTCGTCGGTCGGTCGGTCGTGTGGGGAGTGCTTCCGGGACGTGGCCGGGGCCACCCCGGACCTTGCCTTTCCTCGCCTGAGGGTGGGGAAGGCCAATAAGTGCCCCACGGGGCTAGTGAAAAAGTGGCAGAAGAAGAAAAACGAAAGTGAAAACAAAGCCCAAAAAACGTGGTTAGCGTGGGTGCTCGGCAACGGGGCCCATAGAGAAGAAAAATCTTCCGGACCTTCCGGAAGATCAGTAGGGCTACGAAAAGGGGCCCAACCCCATTAAGTGATTAACCCATTAAGCGATATAGTGCCCAGTGGTTGTTTTTTCGGCCAGTGAAGAGGCCTTTTTCGGGCCCCAGAAAGGAACCCAAACCCCCAGGGACAGACCAGTCCCCCCCCTACCACTACACCCCCCCTCCCCCTCCCCCCCCAAAAACTTTTTTCTCCTATTTTTTCCTCTACCCTCTCCTACACCCCAACCCTCTAAAAGATCCTTCCTCCTACCCCTCCCCCTACGACCGGTAGTGCCGGTTAGGCCGTCGTAGGTCCTCCCTTTCGAGCCACTGCGGTGAGAGAGGAGAGTGTTTTGTGAAGAACCATATCGTGTGCTGCGAGTGACAGATTTTCCACCAAGGTTCCAGTGAAGGCCGGTCGACTGAGCGGCCCTACCTCACAGTCCCGGCCCGCCGGCACCATGTCGGCGAATGGCCCCACCCCTCAACCCCCCGGGGATCCAGGAGGCCCCGGTGGTACATATACCCGGAATATACGAAACGGTGAGTACACAGATCGACTATTACCTTCGTTTATGGACCCCCAAGATACCTCCGGCGAACTCCAATACCTGCGCATGCGGGCTGTTTCCGGCGCCATCCCCACCGACCCCTTCCTCCTCCGTCTGAGTGTGGAAAAGTTCATCGGTGGACCGATCTACGGTGCCTTTAACCGTTATGTGTCCGACAAACTTTTTGCTTTTTTTTACACCGTGTATTTTAAATGGGTGCTGGGTACCCGGGTACCCTGTCGGCCACATAAGGGTTAAGGAAAACAAGGGGATCTCGTACGTGCTAAAGATTCGGAGCCAGGCGCAATTCGACAAGCTCCTACGGATGAATAAACTCGCCGACGGGACAAATGTGGTGATTGAGGAGCACACGACCCTCAACCAAGTTAAGTGCGTCGTGTCTAATGCGGACACCATCGGCCTGGAGGAGAACTACATCGCGGAGCAACTCAACGGCCAACGCGTTAAAGAGGTTCGTCGGATTAAACGGAGAAACGGAAACACTGGCATACTCGAGAACACCCCTACGCTGATCCTCACCATAAGCGGCACGGTAGTCCCGGAGCATATTGACTTCGGGTGGTCGAGGTGTCGTACCAGGCCGTATTATCCAAGCCCGATGCAGTGCTTCCGGTGCTGGACGTTCGGCCATACCGGAAAGCGTTGCACGGCCCCAGCCAAGGTTTGCGGTAGGTGTAGCCAAATTCACCCGGAAGATCAGGCCCCTAACCCAACCCCAGAAGAAGGAGCAACTGCGCTGCCACAACAGAGGAGGACCTGTACCCTACCGGCATGCTGCAAAACGTGCAACAACAGCCCCCAGCACGCCCTATCGAGCCGAGAGTGCCCTGCGTACAAGCGTGAAAACGCAATCCAGGTCATCAGGGTTGACCAGGGCATCTCGTACCCGCAAGCAAGGCGGGAATTCGAGGCTCGGGAAGCGGCCGCACAGCGAGATCAAAACCGAAACAGCTACGCCGGTGTCACGAGCAACAGTAAGGACGTGCAGATTGCCGAGCTGCAAGCCATGGTTAAGAAATTGGAGAACGACGCCGTAAAACGAGAGAAGCGAATGACTGACCTGGAGGCTGCACTCCAGAACCGCCCCCTCGAGACCAGATTGGAGGCAGCGAAGACCCACGGACCCGTCGAAGAACTCATCCGTCAGGTTGCCGAGCTTACGGCCACCGTTAAGCAGCTTCAGGAGGACCTCAGGACCAAGGACTCAATTATCGCCGAACTCCAAAAACAGCAGCTTACCCCGAAAAACTCCACAAACGCTAACGCAATCACGGAAACCCCAATGACACTTCCCCCCAGCACTAACAGCCAAGATAGCTACCGACTAACCATCCAGGACCCCAAGGTGGCCGACCAGGTCGCCGCTTGGATCCAGACCAATGGCCCCGGATCTACCAACACAGCACAGAAAACCACCGAAGGAACCACCGCGAAGAAGACCAAGAAACCCAAAACAAAGAAGAAAGTCAGCAGCGAACCAGCCCCAGCCAAGAACCACTCTCTCCTGAGCCGTCAAGGCAACAGGGAAGAGGGCACTGATCAGGAAATGATGACGGACAGCGATAACTCGATCGGCACTGTGGCCTCGTCCGCAGCCGGGTCAAAACGTGCCCACGCACTCTCTTCTTCAGGCGCGGAAACCTCGAACTCTAGCAAGAACACCCGGACCACCCGGAACCGGAAAAAGGTTCCGCGCGAAACCGGGTCAAAAACGACGACGGACTAAAAGCCCCCGCTTACGTCGCTCAACATCGCACACAAAACAGCACTATAATTGGCACTCCCCCCTTCCCTTCTCCTCCTCCTCACTCCCTCCAAAATCCCTACCAAAAAGCCAAAACAAATATCAGTTGAGCGACCAACAACCACCCCTACGAACACCAGCAACAACGTCAACCCTGAAACCCTAAGCTCACCAACGACGGTCCCAACAAGGACCGAAACACCACAGAACAACCTCGAAGCTTTGGAGAAAGCTGATAATCAACCCCGCCCCCCCCGGCGGAATCCTCCGCGGAGCAGGCTCCCCCCGGAGCGCTACCGCAACAACGCTACTTCCCTCTGTCCTCCTCAATCAACCAGACTCAAGCCTCTCTCGGCACAGGAGCGAACAAACGCCGCCGCCTACGACAGAATGGCCACTATCCGTGACCAAACGGCGGGTCCACCCATAGCCGGCCCCTCGGGGCGGAACCAAAACACAGTTCCAACACTAGATCCGGATCCAACTCAGGATCCTTCTGGGCACCTCGGACCGGCGTTTCCGAGCGGTAAGTCCCACCCCAAGCATCTTCCCTACCAGCCAGACCCACCCAGCGAAAGCCTGATTTCGATCGGGCATAACCAGCCCCGCCCCCCTCGGCGAAATCCTCCGCGGCGCAGGCTCCCCCCGGAGCGCTACTGCAACAACACTACTTCCTCCCACTACCCCGCACAATCAGCCAGACCCAAGCCACTTTCGGCACAGAAACGATCGAGCGCCGCCGCCCACGACGAAATGGTTACTATCCGTGACCGCATGACCCGACTACCCACAGCCGGCCCCTCCGGGCGGAATCAGTATACCCCCTCCACGCCGGGTTTGGATCCAACTCAGGATCCTTCTGGGCACCTCGGACCGACAGTTCCGAGCGGTAAGACCCACCCAACGCCAACGCCACACCACAGCCAGCCAGACAACCTCGACGGAAGTTCGGTCTCGCCTGGACCCCTAGGGAGCAGCGCCTCGAGTGGTAAGTCCCACTTGATCCAAGATCCCCACCGGACGCCACCCAGCCTCGTACTACAGTGGAATATCAACGGGTTCTGGAATAACCTCCCCGACCTGGAACTGTTGGTCCACGATCAACAACCGCTAGTAGTTGCCCTCCAAGAAATCCACCGGATCGATGAGGGGGCAATGAACAACACACTACGACGGCGCTTCACATGGTTCAAGACCGCAACCACCTCCATCTACCACTCTGTGGCCATCGGAGTCGCCGCCGAAGTTGCGGCCACCAGGCTGAACATCATGTCCGACCTTCCCGTTGTCGGAGTCCGGCTTGGCCTACCGATTGCGCTATCGGTCCTCTCACTATATCTTCCCAACGGAAAAATCCCCGACCTGGGAGGTCAGATCCAAGAAATTCTCCGGCAAGTTCCGGAGCCGATCCTGATCGTCGGCGACGTCAACGGGCACCATCAAAGCTGGGGAAGCAGGAGAAACAACCCACGCGGCAACTGCATCATGCAGGTTGCCAACGACAGCGATCTACTGGTCCTCAATGACGGATCCCCAACCTTCCTACGGGGCACCATCGAATCGGCGATCGACATTGCCCTCGCCTCCTCAAGGATTGCTCCCCGGTTGCGGTGGCACACCGTTGAGGACCCCCACGGCAGCGACCATACGCCCATTGTTATTGCCCTAAGCGACAACAATCCGCCGGAAACAACCCGACGGCCCCGGTGGTTGTACGACAAAGCTGACTGGACGACTTACCAAGCGGCCGTAGAGGATGCTTTCGACATCGTGAAGCCCTGCACAATGGAAGAAATCACTTCCGTAATAATCCAGGCCGCCGGGCAGGCCATCCCGAAGACCAGCCCAAACCCGGGAAAACGCGCTCTTCACTGGTGGGACAGCACCACCAAGGCGGCGGTTAAACTCCGCCGAAAAAAGCTACGGGCCTTGAAAAGGGCCAAAGATCGACTCCCGCCGGACCATCCGGAACTAGAACTGGCCAACGAAGAATACAAAAGCGCCCGGAACTCCTGCCGCCAGGAGATCAGGGAAGCCAAGGAGAAGTCATGGAAGGAGTTCCTGGACTCAATCAATGACCAGCAAACGTCGGCCGAGCTCTGGCAGAAAGTCAATTCACTCCAAGGGAAACGCCGAACAAAAGGGATCTGCCTGTCCCTAAACGGATCGCCCACCAGGGATCCACAGGAGATCGCTGAGGCGATGGCGGACTACTTCCATGGGCTCTCGGCCATGGAAAAATACCCTGCTTCTTTTCTCAAAACCCACCCATCCCCGCGGACCGCCCTGTCCAGTTTCAACGTTCCCCCCGACCGGGGCCAGGAGTTCAACCTCCCGTTCAAACTCCATGAACTAGAGTTCGCCCTCAGCAGGGCCAAGGGGAAATCCTCCGGGCCTGACGAGCTCGGATACCCCATGATTCGAAACCTCCCACCCAGCTGTAAGCGTAGCCTACTGCAGGCCATAAATACCATTTGGGCCTCCGGATCGTTACCAAGCGGGTGGAAAACGAGCCTGGTAGTCCCGATCCCCAAAGGATCTGGACCTGCTAACGAAGTCTCCAACTATCGGCCCATCGCTCTTACCAGTTGCGCCTCCAAGGTTGTAGAAAAGATGGCGAACCGCCGTCTCGTGGAATACCTCGAAACTAACGGCCACCTAGATCAACGGCAACACGCTTTCCGGGCCGGACGCGGCACCGGTTCCTTCCTGGCCGAATTGGGCCAAACGCTGGACGATGCATTAGAGCGCAAAGAGCATGCTGAGATCATATCCTTGGACCTGGCCAAGGCCTATAACCGGGCCTGGACCCCTGACGTTCTGGCTAGGCTAGCTCACTGGGGAGTTACCGGAAACCTCCTACAATTCTTGAAGGACTTCCTTACAGGGAGATCCTTCCAGGTAATCATCGGAAA
Source organism: Aedes albopictus (assembly GCF_035046485.1). Classification (NCBI taxonomy): domain Eukaryota; kingdom Metazoa; phylum Arthropoda; class Insecta; order Diptera; family Culicidae; genus Aedes; species Aedes albopictus. Next base: position 162,020,942 of record NC_085137.1, read on the forward strand.
CAGCCGAAGTAGCCCCCGAGAGGAAGAAACTGGCGTCCCACAAGGATCCGTGATTGCGGTCACCATTTTCCTGGTAGCCATGCACGCGGTCTTTGAGACCATCCCGAGGGGTGTCTACCTAAAGGTGTACGCCGATGACATCACCCTCATCGTGATCGGCGTGCACCCAAAGGCAATACGAAGGAAGGCCCAAGCAGCCACGAATGCCGTTGGGAAGTGGGCGGCCAAGGCCGGCTTTGAAATCTCGGCCACCAAATCGGCCAGACTACACATCTGTGACAGCAACCACCGGTTGCCCCGGGAGCAAATCACGCTCAATAAGGAAGTGATCCCAACAAGGAAAACCTTGAAAATCCTCGGGGTCACCCTTGACCGGCACATGACCCTACAAGCCCATCTGGATACCGTTAGAAAGAGCTGCGAAACCCGGTTGAACCTCCTTCGGAGCATCTCCGGCAAGAGAACCCGGAGCGATCGGACCACCCACCTCCGGGTCGCCGACGCTGTGATAGGCAGCCGCTTAACCTACGGGATCGAAATCACGTGCAGAGCCCGGGAACGCCTGATCAAGGTTTTGGGGCCCATCCATAACCGGGCCATTCGAACGATCTCCGGCCTTCTACCGTCGACCCCCGCCGACGCAGCATGCGTCGAGGCTGGTGTTTTTCCCTTCCGGCAGAAAATCGCCCAAACAATTTGCAACCGAGCCATAGGCTTCCTCGAGAAGACCCGGGATAATGGGCAAGGCTGCTTCCTGAGCGGGCAAGCAAACCTGGCCCTTCAATCCGTGGCCAACGCCACGCTTCCCCCGGTGGCAGGTCTCCACCGGCTCGGACCGAGAAGCTGGTCGGCCAGGGCACCAGAAATTGACCGAGCAATCAAGAGCCGCTTCGCACGGCAAGCTCAACCCCAGGAACTCCAGGCTTTTTTCCTGGAGAGGATCCGAGGCCGATACAAATATCACGCGATCTACTATACCGACGGCTCTAAACTGGGGGACCGAGTGGGCATTGGTGTCCACGGCACGGACCCAGAACTACACCACCGCCTCCCGGCGGAGTGCTCGGTTTTCTCGGCCGAAGCAGCAGGAATCTTCCAGGCCATCACAGCACCAAGGGACGGTGCCGTACTGGTGGTAACCGACTCTAACAGCGCCATCTCCGCCATCGACAACGTAATGGCCAAGCACCCTTTCATCCAGGGCATCCAGGCGGCCCTAGACGCTGCTGAACATCGGACGGTACTGATGTGGGTCCCCGGGCACTGCGGAATCCGCGGCAACGAACGCGCCGATGTCCTGGCCGGCATTGGCCGGAACAGCCCCTACCTCACCCGGAAAATCCCAGCGGACGATGCCAAGAAATGGGTCAATGACACCATCCGACAAGCCTGGGCCAACGAGTGGTGGCGGAATCGGACCCTCTTCCTACGGAAGGCAAAACCAAGCATAGAACCCGGAGAAGACCTCCCTAACCGGCGGGAGCAGATCATCCTGTCCCGACTCAGGACGGGACACACAAGAGCGTCCCACAACATGGCCGCCGGAAACTCCGGCTTCCGCCGGCAATGCGAAAACTGCGACACCCCTAACACGGTAGAGCACTTCCTGTGCGTCTGCCCGGCTCTCGGGAACCTCCGAGAAACACACCAAATCAGCGACATCCCAAGCTCACTTTCGAATGACGAAGTCCGTGAGCGGCAAGTTATAAACTTCTTGAAAGAGGCTGGCCTATATCACGAGATTTGAGAAGAGCCATACCGCTGGCGGGACCGGTGGGCACCTCGGACCTCTCGGATTTCCCGGGATCCGAGCGGTAAGGCCCACCCATCAACCAACCCCAACTTCAAGGTCGGATACCCGGAGCAGCAGGAGAAAGATCAGCGGGTACTCTCTGCAACCGTCGGGGCGCCGTCCAACCGGAAGCCGGTAGGGGACCGGCATGGACGGGTCGACCTCGGCTTGTGGGGAGGAACCGCTGATACAACGAATCCTCCGGCAGTCGGGGCGCCTCCAACCGGAAGCCGGCAGGGGACCGGCATGGACGGACCGACCTCGGCGCCGGACGGACACCGAGACCAGCAGAAACAACGACCACCCTACACCGCAATGACCCTCCTGGTGGGCACCTCGGACCTCTCGGGGTCTCCCGGGATCCGAGCGGTAAGGCCCACCCACCAGCATACCACCAACCACAGCGACCCTCAAGGTCGGCACCAGTAGCGAAGAACCGTGGACCACCGGTGGGCACCTCGGACCTCTCGGGATCCCGGGATCCGAGTGGTAAGCCCCACCCCCTTCTCAACAAACCGCCAACAAACAACTCCGCCTACCTCGCGGTCCCAACGGATCCTCAATGGCCCCCCATGGGGAGGAGCCATCCAACGCACCAAGAAGCTCTTCGAGGCCAACCCCGGCCGTGAACGGCCCGAGGCGAGCTGTAAGGCGCCTGGAACCTCGTACCCAACCACACCCAACCCGGCTAACCAGTCGGAAACGGACTTCGTGTCAACCCTGGCCGGAATGGCCCGTGGCGAGCCGCTGGCTCCCAGGACCCCACAGGATAGGACGGACAACCTGACCGGCATACAACCCCCTTCCCCCGGTGAGCACCGGCACCATAAACCGAAGGAAAACGGACAGCAGCAAACAAAATCTTTGACAAAAATGAAATGTTTTTTTTCTCCCCGGGGGCCCCCTCTGGGCCCTCACATACCCGAATGATATGTAAACTGCCAGACTTTGTAGCTTTTTACCAGGTGAGCCCCTCTGGCTCACCTTTCTCAGGAAAGAGACGAACCAGCCAAGGGCTGAAAGTCTCTCTAATAAAGACAAATCAATCAATCAATACATACAAATTTTTTTGAAAAAGTTTCTTTTAAATCATGTTCAAAGTTACTTTGACTTATTATCTTTTGAATGAAACCTAGGGTTTTGAAATCGGACGCAAATTGGCGGAGATATGGGCCTAAAAAAATGACATGTTTTTGAGGGGGTGACCCCAAACTTTTGAACGGGAGTGTATAATGAAGGCAATTGAAAGCGGCACCAACAATGTTTATGAGACTGGTGTCAAATGACAGCCCTTATTTGCCCCGAATCCTCTTAAATCCACGGTGAATGGTGCCTTGACGGTATGACGAGTTGGGCAAACATAAAAAATATCTTAGCCCGCATTCAAAAGAAGAAATGTTGTTAAAAAACATATCAAAAAATTAGAGGGGTGTTATTTTTGTAACTCAAGTGAAAAATACTTGAAAAGTGCATATTTTTTCTAGAAAATCATCAATATTTTTTGAACGGAATGACGTAGCAACATTCTCAGTGCACGAAAATGTGCGTTTTATAAAGCTCTAAAAAATGGTTCTTAGACAACTTTGATGAAAAATTTGAAACAAAAAGGATAAAGCATTTAAACTGTTTTGACCAAATTTGGAGCATTTTCCCATAGTTTTCATAGGGTGACGCTAGAACAAATCGTTTTTTTGTTTTATCTTTTTTGTTTCAAATTTCTCGTCAAAGTCGCCTAAAAACCACCTTTTCTAGAAAAAATAGGCACCTTCCAAGTATTTTTCACTTGAGTTACAAAAATAACACCCCTCTAATTTTTTGATATGTTTTATAACAACATTTCTTCTTTTGAATGCGGGAAAAAGATATTTTTTATGTTTGCCCCAACCCATCATAAGCTCTTTTTGAAACACTGATTTTTTAAGAAAAACGCCTGTAACTTTTGAACCAAAAGAGATAACGACCATCTCAGCGCACGAAACGACGCGTCTTCAAATGCTCTACAAGTGTTTCTCGGGCGACTTTGATGAAAAATCGAAACTGAAAAAGTTAACGCCAGAAAACCGGTTTTTCTTGAACCACCCTAAGCTTATTCAGAAAAATTCCTCTAGATCGGTCAATTTTAAAGTTACATAAAAAGTGTCTTTAGTAAACTTGCTCAAAATTGATAGATCTACAATTTTCCCGAAGAATGTATACAGTTATTCTTGCAAATAAAAAAGTTTGGTTGCCATTTTTTTTTTTGAAAATATGGACCTCCCTAATTTTTATGCACATTTTAAGGAAGGCCTTATTATTAGGGACAACATTTGAGAAATAACGATCTCATGTAATCCGAAGTGTCAAAAAAACAAAAAAAATCAACTTATAATTATGTCATGCTAATCGTCGCAGTAGATTCATGCCAAAACCTAATATCATCATCCCGATGATATTTGCGAATGAACTAGGATATTGTCCGTTAACATTTGGAGCAATTGATGCAAAAGTTTACCATATTTTTAATGGAAATTTTGTTACCGAATTATATGATTTAACCGTATTTTCATAACGGTGCTGCCCTACTTCAAAGCGCCATTATAATGTGAAATGATCACAATCTAAGTTTCCTATGTATTTTCATCAACCATGCAAAGATATATTTATATGAATTTTCGAACGATTTTATCTTAATGGAACACAGAGATATACTGCAATGCATTGTATGTGATCAGTTGAAATTTTTCAACACCGTTTCACATTTATTAGAATAACTTCGTAATGAATGCATATATCTTTATGCAAATTGGAATGAAAGTAGTAAACATGTTTTTAAATCGGGGAAAATATGACACCCCAGTAGAAAATAACTTCATGAAAAATGGGTGTAAAAATTCCATTTTTTTTAATGCAAACGTTATTACCGTCGTGCGGGGTTACTTTTGAAATGCGGGGCTACTTTGGACACCTTTGAATATTGATTTTTTTAATTCAAAATATGGTTCAAATCTGTTTGATGTCTATGGGACTATTATGAAGCAATATTTTCCTCTTCATTTGGTTGAAATTGTTTTTCAAAAAGACCCTTTATTGCTTGCCAGGACGCGAAAAAACATCGAATAAACCAAAAAAATATACATAACGTATCAGAACATTTGCTCTGTACAGTATGCGGCAGGAAAAAATGCGAATGTGTTTTTCAACTTCAAACCTCATTTTCGTTCATTTGACATTAACCAATCTATGTTTCAACGTTCCATGATCTATACTAGGTTTCTGAAAAGTTAATTAAAAAATTTCCCATTTTGGTCACTAAACTTTACAGGGCGGCGCATGAAGATGAAGACAACCAGAATTTTCAAACCGCAGAAAATCACACAGGTCGCTAAATTTCGCATCTGATAAAACAAAATTTTTGATTTTCTCTAGAATATCATCAAATATATGTACTTATTTCATCTGGTATGTGAAACTACATGGCTCTGGATAAGTGTGGTCTGGTTGATCATCGAATTTGAGCTAATTTTGTTACTGTTATAGTCATTTTGTTTAATGACCATTGGGCGCGCAGTTTATTGATATCCGCTTATTAGGCCTACATTATCACATGTTAAACATCAAATATGTTCATTTTTATTTTTCAGTGCTAGAATATAGACATTGACTGATACACTATCATGAAAAAATAATCTTATATATCCCATATTTAGCGTGCAATAGTGCCTTGAACTTTTCGCATTTTTTCCTGCCGCACCCTGTGTGCATTGTTTCTACAGTTCATAAATTTCGAAGGATCGATCAATTCATTCAAGATGTGCCAACGTAGCATATACAATCGAATATTTGTATCATTATACATTATAAATCACCATTTCACCTAAATAAAGGATTGATGGTCCCTTTTTTAAGGCTGTCTATATTACAATATCACGCTGCTCGTAATACCAAAGATAGTACAGAGCCATCTAAAAACGCATATATTTATTGAAATTATGCATGATATAGTATACTACCGTATTCGTACAATGTATTTTTTCTAAATAACCCTGGAATTTTAAATACAGTTTTGTTATAGTTAAAACTGTCCAGAGTAGCCCCCATCCAGTTCTATATGAGATGTGTCCGATTTGTGTATGAACAACTTTTTTGTTTATTGATGGATTAAGCTCAAATTTTACATACATCCTACAAACATGCTCACGATTATTGTGTGTAAAAAATTAGGAAATCCATTTACTACTCTGGGAGTTATAATGTCATAAAGTTGAAAAACCATGGAAAAGTGTATAAAGAAGCCCCGCACGACGGTACCAAAATAAAATAACTCATGTCATACATTTAACTGTCATTGGCGTAACTAGAGGGGGGGCCAGGGGGGCCAGGCCCCCCCCCAGAATCTGCCAGGCCCCCCCCCCAGAAATTTTTCATGACTTTATATATGGAAATTAGAAAAAATCTGAAAACCACTGTCGTGGTGACAAACATAGATCTATATTCTCAATTTAGTTGAAAATCGGAGTTTTCGACTAGCGAAGTTGGATTTTTCTCCAAATCCGTGCGTCGGACCTAACTTCGGAAGTGGTGCGCTGTATAGCAAACATGAAAAGGAAAAATCTTTTTTCTTGAAGAGCTATACTGCCCATAACTGCATAACAGTCACATTCGACAGAAGTAGGCATTGGAGAAAATGGAGTTAAAAGTTTGCAACATGCGCTAGTATGGAGACGAAACGAAATTTCAAAAATTTGTCAATAATTTAAAATTCATCCTTTTGCAATGAAATTTTCTTCAGTTCTTCTTGTATGCTGGACGAATAGTTAAAAAAAAATAATCAGACCAAAATATGATTGATATTACGATTTGACACCAGTGTGTATTTCCAGTGTGACTGTTATGCGGTTACATTCATAAATTTTAGCTAATGAGACAAAACGACTTGGTATTTGTTTCACATTTTGCAGAACAAACTTATAAAGTTCATTTGGGTGGATGAAAGTACTGATAATTGGGAGATGATCGCCGGTATTAGCTCAATATTGGCAAAAAATGCAAATGTTACAATTATGCAGTTATGGGCAGTATACAGCGCACCACTTCCGAAGTTAGGTTCGACGCACGGATTTGGAGAAAAACCCAACTTCGCTAGTCGAAAATTCCGGGTTCCAACTGCACGTACAGTAATAGAAATTTATTTGGCATAATATGTGTTTAAATTGACAGTTATTGGAGACAAGCAATACTTTGTACATCTTCTTTTTTAAATAGCTGAGAAATTTAATCTAAATGATAATTTCCAGGAATTCCTGGATGGGTATCTTTAAGAATCTTTGAATTTTCTAGCAGCATTACTGCAAAATATGGTTAAGTGCTTCTTTATGGAAATGAAGTATCATGTGGGAATAAAACTCTGGTTGAATTCCAGCAAAAGTTTGTGAATTCCTAGTGAGAATAGATGTACGTAGCTGAAGCGTAAACGCGAGTGTATTCATTAAAACCATGCTGGAGGTGATTTCAAGTCAAACACTATTAATTTCTTTTATTTCGTGGGCCAGGGGTATTTTTGCATCTATCAAACATGAGCATGAGCATGAGCATGAGCATAGATGACCGCACAATTCGTAGTTGCTACTCCGTGATTGACCAGAGCAATCGAAATTGCACAAGGAACCAATGAATAGGGCTTGGGACTAGCTTACTATTCTCAATGTACACAGGTCGAGAGCTCTCAACTTTAATAAGGTCAATAACGGCGCCGGCCACGTCCTTACGGTCATCGAGGATGGAAGGGAATGTTAGTAAGACAAACGTTGTTAAAAAGACCGCGAATCGCTGCATCTCCACGTTTGTCTCAGGAAGGAATTTTTGTTAGTAGGGTAAGGTACATTGTCAGTCCGGGAGTCACCTATGGTTGGTGATATGATTTGACAATGGATCAATATACACAAACCGCCGTTAACAACCGACCACTTTTCGACGCAAGAACTAGCCAAAAAGAAAATTCTATCGCGCGTCTCCACTCCACTAGGGAGCAGAAACCTTTAGTCTATTCCACACAGAAATACACTGAACGCGACTCACTTGTCGGCGCCCGGATTTTTTCTCGACCGACGAACCCGAACTAACATTTTTCACTCTTTTGTGTAAATGCAAAAAATGAAAGAAAATATTTATTATCAACTAAAAGTGTATTGGAAACTAGCGCCGAAGAGAAGCGAAAAATTCGGAACCGACTCAACCACGGCGCGCGCACACTCGTCCCGTCGTCGGAGCCCCGCAGAGAGAAGAGAAAAAAAAATCGCAAAAATCTAGCAAAGCCAGCGCGCGAAACTTTGCTGCTGCCGAACTACCGCACACTACTCAGTATTTTTGCATCTATCAAACAACGCACAAATTCAAATGGTCATTGAGGAAGTTTTAATATGCTTAAAAGCTGGTGCTGCAAGATGTAATCGTAAGTTTGAAGGTATTCATGATTGGACTTGTAAAAGACTTGGTATTCATGAGATAATTGTGAAAGAATTCCTGGATGACTTCTTGGAGATTTTTTTGGCTTCTATGTCCCTCTAAAATTATCTAAAAGAATTTCAATACAAATCGCTGGAGGAATTCCTCTAGAAATCCTTCAAATTATTCAAAAAATCTACAAGTAATCCTGAAAAAGCCCTGAGGTGAATCCCTGAAAAACATTATGAACGGAATACTGAAATTTTTTAACTAACCGCTGAATAATTAAAAAAAAAATCCCGAGAGAAATTTCGGAAGAAATCATTACAAGAATTCTCGAAGCAATACCTGCAGGAATCCCTGGAGTAATTTGTGAAAGTATACCTGGAGGAATCCCTGGATGAATTCCTGGAGGAATCCGAAAAGCAATTATGCTAGGAATTTCAGCAAAAAAAATCTGAAGAATCCGCATCAGAAATCCCTGTAGAAATTACTAGAAAATTTTTTAGATGAATCCTTGGAGGAATTTCTGGATGCATTCCTGGAGAAATCCTTAGAAGAATTCTTCAAGAAATCACAGGAGGAGTTCCTAGATGTATTTCTGGAGGATATCCGGGAGAACCTTCTGGAAAAATTCCATGCGGAATCTCTGGAAAAGTTCCTGGACTGATGCCTGCAGCATTAGGGGATTTTTTTTTATTATCGTACAAATTGGTATGAAGTTTCTGAAGGTTAATGAAATAAGGTAGGGATCATATATATTTGAAAAACTAAATTGAAAAAAAATCAGAGTTGCCTAATTTTCCGGAAAACTCCAGTGAAAATCAAACATTTTCCACAGACACCACCTACTTTGAAAAATCATAGAACGAAGCATCATAGGCACATTTTTTTTGTGAAATCATAAGCAAATTTTCTCAGCAATTCCAAGATGGATTTCTGGAGGAAATCCTAGAAAATTTTTTGGACAAATTCCTGGCGGATTCCCTGGAAAAGTTAATGGATTGATTGATTGATTTATCTTTTTTAAAGAGACTTTCAGCCATTGGATCCAAAGTTAATGGATACATTTCTGAAGGAGGCATCCCTGGAGAAGTTCCTGGAGTAATGCCTGGAGCATTAGAGAAATTTCTGATGAAATTCCAAGATAAACTTCTAGAAGAATTTCCAGAGGAATTTCTGGAGGAATTCCAGGAGGAATTCTTCGAGGAATCTTACGGAAGAATCCTTAGAGGAATCCCTGCAGGAATTTCTGGTATATTCTTGGAGGAATTCCTAGTGGAATTTCTAGGAGAACCCGTGAAATAACTCCTGGACGGATTTCTAGAGGAATCCCTGGAGTTGAAATTCATGGATTTATTCCTAGAGGAAACCTGAAAGAATTTTCGGAGGAATCCCTTGGAAAAATTCCTATAGAATTTCCTGAAGAATCTCCTGAAAGAATATCGGAAGCAATCTCTAAAGGATTACCTGCAGAAATTCCTGGAGGAATGCTGTAGAAATTTCCGAAGAAATTCCTGGATCAATTTCTGAAGAAATTCCTGTAGGAATTTTTGAAGAAATACCTACGGTAAATCTTGGTGGAATTTCTTGAGGAGCCCCTGGAGGCACTACGGTAGTAATTTCTGAAGAATTCCCAGAGGAATTCCTGAAGGAATTCCCAGAGGAATTCCTGAAGGAATTCCCAGAGGAATTCCTGAAGGAATTCCTATATGAATTCCTGAAGGACTTTCTGAAGGAATTCCTGGAGTATTTCTGAAGAAACCTCATAAGGAATTCCCGCAAAATTTCTTAGAGAAATTTCTACAAAAATTCTTGAAAGAATCCCTGGAGATATTCTTGGAAAGAACCCTGGAGGAATCTCTGAAACTCTGGAGGAACCTTAGGGGGATTCCTGGAGAAACGTCCGGACAAGTTTCAGGTGGAATTTCAGGAGGAATTTCTGGACAAATCTTTATAGGAAATCTTGGGGAAATTCCATGGAACTATTCATGGATTAATTCCAGGAGGAATCCTTTAATCAATTCTTTGAGGAATCGTTCAATGAATTCCTGGAAGAATCTCTAGAGGAATTCTGGAAGGAATCTATGGAGAAATTTCTGAATATATTCATAGAGAAATTCCCAAAGAAATTCCTAGAGAAATTCCTAGATGAATTTTGAGAGGAATCTCTAATGGAGTTCCAGGAGAAATTTCAGAAGGAATTTCTGGAAGAATTACTGGAGAAATCATCAGAGGAATTTCTGGAGGAATCCATGAAATAATTCCTGGAGGAATGTGTAGAGGAAACCTCGGAGACTAAATTCCTGGATTAATTCTTGGGGGAAACCCTGGAAGGATTTCTGGAGGAATTCCCGGAACAATTCCTGAAGGAATTGCTGTACGAACTTCCGAAGAAATTCCTGGAGGAATTCCTGGATCCATTCCTGAATAAATTACCGAAAGTATTCCTGAAGAAATACCTGGGGTAATTTTTGGTGAAATTCGTGGTAGAACTCCTAGAAAAGTCCCTGGAAAAATGCCTGGATGAAATCCTGGAAGAATCCCAGGAGGAATACCTGGAATAATTCTTGAATAAATTCCAGAAAAAATTCAGGATTCCTGAAATAATATTTGAAGGAATTCCTAGAGATATCTCAGGAGGAAATCATTCAGGAATCCCAGGAAGAACTATTGAAATATTTCTTGGATAAACTCCGAGAGGAATTCTTGGGGTAATTTCTAAACGAATCCCTGGAGGATTTTCTAGATAAATTCTTGGAGAAATTGCGGTAATAATTCTGAAGGAATCCTGGATTAATGCCTGGAGGAATCCCTATAGAAATCTCTGGAGGAACTTCTGGAGGAATGCCTGGAGTAACCCCTGGATAAATTCCTGGAGACATGCCTGTATCAATTCCTGGAGGAATCTCTCGAGAAATTCCTTAAGAAATCCCTGGAGGTTACCCTGGGGAATTGCCTTGAAAAATCCCTGGAGAAATTCCTGGACTAATGCCTGGAGTAATCTCTGGATACATTTCTAGATGAGTACCTGGTGGAGTTTTCAAAAGAATTCAGGGAGAAATCTAGTGGAGTTTAGAGTTTTTAGAAGAACTCCCGAAGCAATCTCTAGATGAATTGCTGGAGAAATCCTGAGATGAGTCCATGGAGAAACTCCCTGGAGAAATTTCTAAAGAAACCTCTCGAAAAATTCCTAGAGGAATCTTTAGAGAAATTTCTAGAGAAATTCTTGGAAGAATCCCTGGGAAAATTCTTTGAAAAATCCCTGGAGGAATCCCTGAAGCAATTTCTGGAGAAACCTCAGGAGGAAGCCTGGAAAGTTCTGGACAAATTCCTGCAGGAAGTTCTGGATAAATTCCTTGCGGAATCCCAGGAAGAATTCCTGGATTAATCTGTAAAGGAATTTTTGTGGAAATTCCTTGGAACTATCCCTGGAAGAATTCTTGAATGAATTCCTGGAGGAATCTCGAGAGAAGTTCTGGAAGCAGTTAATGGAGGAATTTCTAAAGAAATTCCAAGAGAAATTTCTGAAGAAACTCCAAGAGAAATTTCTGAAGAAAATCCAAGATAAATTTCTAGAGGAATTCCCAGAGCAATTTTTGGAGGAATTCCAGGAGGGATTCCTGAAGGAATTGTGGTAGTAATTTCTAAAGGAATTTCTATGGGAGTTCCTGGATCAATTCCTGGAGGACTTTCTGAAGGGATTCTTGGGGTAATACTTAAGTAACCTCTTGAGGAATTCCTGGAGGCATCCTTAGAGGAATTTCTAGAGAATTACTTGGAAGAATTCCTGGGGGAATTCTTGCAAAAAAAAAACTGGAGGAATCCCTGAAACAATTTCTGGGAGAACCTCAGGAGGAATTCCTGGACAAATCTCTATAGGAAATCTTGAGGAAAATCCGTGGAACTATTCATGGAAGATCTGCAGGAGGAATCCCTAAATGAATATCTTGAGAATCCCTGAATGAATTCCTGGAAGAATGTCTAGAGGAATTCTGGAAGGAATCCATGGAGAAATTTCTGAAGGAATTCAAGGAGAAATTTTTAGAGGAATTCAGAAAGGAATTTCTGGTGGAGTTCCAGGAGGATTTTCTGGAGGAATTACTGCAGGAATCATTGGTGGAATTCCTGGAGGGATCCATGAAATAAATCCTGGAGGAATGTGTAGAGGAAACCTCAGAGAAGAAATTCCTGGAAGAATTTTCGGAGGAATTCATGGAAGAATTCCTGGATCCAAACTTGAATAAATTCCTGGAGTAATTCCTGAGGAAATACCTGGGGTAATACCTGGAGAAATTCTTGGTAGAACTCTTGCAGAAGTCTCTGGAGAAATGCCTGAATGAAATCCTAGAGGCATGCCAGGAGGAATACCTGGAATAATTCTTGAAAAAAATCCGGGAGGAATTTCCGAAGGAGTTCATGGAGGAATCTCAAGATTCATTCCTGATGAAATACAAAGTTCGATTTCTGAAGAATTCTCAGGGGAAATACTGAAGAAACCGCTGAAATTCCTGAGGAAATCCTGAAATCCTGGATTAATTCCTGCGGGAGTTTCTGATGGAATCCCAATAAGAGTTCTTCTAGAAATGTTCAAAATAATCTCGGTATTCGTTTTTGTAAGAATAACAGAAGAAATTTCCGTTGAATCCCTGGAGGAACTCTTGAAGTAATTTCTGAAGAAACCCGATGAGGAATCCCGGAAGCAATCCCATTAGGAACTCTTTATGGAATCTCAGGAGAGCTTTCTTAGCGAATACCTGGAAGATTTTTTGTAGGAATATTCCTGGATAAAAAAATGAAGAAATCAATGTCTGCAGTAATTGTTGAAGGAATACTAGGATCCCTAGTGGAGCGGACCTGGTGGGATGGTTAGAACACTTGACTATCACGCCGAGGGATCGAATCCCACTCCCGACAAACTCGCAAAATGTGACTTCTTCCTTCGGAAGGGAAATAAAGCGTGGGCCCCGAGATGAACTAGCCTAGGGCTAAAAATCTCGTTAATACACATAAAAAAAACTAGGATCCCTAAAGGTTTTTTGTACAAATTTTTCAAGCAATTATTGGAGTGTTTTTTTAAGAATCTCTAAGTAAAATTTTCTAAAAGAATTTCTGGAATACATTCCTGCAGAAATACTTCGAATCATTCCAGATGTAATTATTGGAGCAATCTCTAGTGGAATTTTGGAAGGCATATATGGAGATATCCCTGTAGAAATCTCTGAATACCTGCAGAAATACCTTAAAGGATATCTGGAGAAATTCCTGAAGGAAACTTCGAAAAAAGCACTGGCACAATTACTGGAGGAACCTCTATAGATATCCCAGGACAAATCCCCGAAAAAATGTCTAGTGGAATTCCTAGATGAATTCTTGATTGAATTTCTGGAAGAAGCCAAGATGGAATCACTGAATTAAGCTATGAAAAAAAATCTTGGAGGAATTGTTCGTACTATATAGTTTACAAAACTATGAACAAATCTGAAACAGTCATTTTGATTACTCAAAACTACAATACTGATTTGCATATTTACTTATCGGGCGCCCATCCCGCTTAAAATTCATCTCAAGTCAGGCCCCCCTGGGCCCCCTCCAGGAAAAAATCCTAGTTACGCCAATGTTAACTGTTATTGTTTATTATGAGGTGACGACCAAAGCTTCACCGACAATAGATACACAAATGACCAATGTAATACAAATCTTAAGATAATTATTATCACCTCATCTTACTTTTTTTAAACCCTATAATAAAAAAATCGACAGAATATCGAGAATCGTGAATAACAATTCAGAGTAACTCTTTCCAAGTGAGTGTCCCTATCCCTGTTTAAGGGTTTTCTCACGGAGATAGTAAATATTCAGGACCAGGTGCGTTAGTCTACGAAGTTTTGAAATTAAAATCCGGTCATTGTGGCGGCATATGATGACCTGACCTTATTAAGGGGGTGTATTAAACATCGCCCACAATTTCGTATGGCGCTCATTTTTCCCACGAGCATGTCATTGTTCCATTGTTGGGGTTGCGGAAAACTTTGCATAAGCGCACCGTTAACAATCTAAACTTGGCTCGTTTCCCGTATCCTTTCGAGGGATTGCTGTAGGGTAGGCCGGCTGGTATTCATCATGTATGCGCGGTATCCTTCTATCCTTATAGAGCTACCGCTATCCTAGCTCCCGCAATATGTGAGATGAAGATGGAGGATGCAACAATGCATAAGCAACGTCATTATTGCGCTTCACCACGATGATGACGACGACGACGATGCGATTACACTACTATTATGGCCATGGCGGACGACGACCGGTACCGATGCCAAACGACGGTTTATGAAACCGCGCGGCGCGGTGGGGGCATTATAAGGTATAAGGTTTCACAAGAAATGCTCGCCACTTTGCACACATTATTCATTTGGGTAAACATTTGCTGCGCAAGCGAAAGGTCTTGCGGCCTATATATGGTGGGTAATGAAAAATGGGCCTCGACTATTCCGGGACTTCCGCGTATGCAGCACTAAGCCGGAAGTTGGGTTGACTAGAAATTTACTTATGGTTGTAAATGTTCATGATAATCTTAGTGCGTACTCCAGTTGCTGTAACCTAAACTGACCGATTCTTGGGGAACATATTCGAAAATATTTCCGACTATTTTTTTTAAGTAGATAGCTTATTTCTGTCATGTGCTCCGATCACGGCTCAACTGTCAAAGCTTTCATACAGTACCGCACTTAATAAGTGCTTGGTTGCTCTGAGTTCCCAAGCACCTAACCAACCGATGATGCCAGTATGTAGTGTAGGTACCTACTTCTTCTCATTGCACGAGAACATTATCAGGGAAACTTTCCCTCTGGCTGTGTGCACTGTGGCACTGCATGATCCACTAAGGGTTTACTTGGCATAGAGAGAGGTTGGAGTGAAATGATCCAAACCAGTAGGATAACTACGATGTTAATGGTGAGGTCTTGTCATTGGCGTAGCTAGGATTTTTTTCTGGAGTGGGCCCAGGGGGGGCCTGACTTGTAATGACTTCTAAGCGGGATGGGCGCCCGATATGTGAATATGCAAATCAGCATTGCAGTTTTGAGGAATCAAAATGACTGTTTTAGATTTGTTCATAGTTTCGTAAACTGTATGAGAGTCAATAATTCCTCCAGGATTTTTTTCCATAGCTTTTTGCAGCGATTTCTCCACGGATTCCTCAAGAGATTCCTTCAAGAACTCACCCAGACATATCTTCGAGGATTTGTCCTGGGATATCTTTAGTGGTTCCTCCTCCTTGAGGTTTCCTTCAGGAATTTCTCCAGAAATCCTTCAGGGTATTTTTTCAGAGATATCTACAGGGATTTCTCCATATATTCCTTCCAGAATTCCGCTAGAGATTGCTCCAATAATTTCATCTGGAATGATTCGAAGTATTTTTGCAGGAATTTATCTAAAAAAACGAATTTCTTCAGATTTTTTTTTCCAGGAATTCCTACAAAAATGCTTCCAGGAATTCGCTAAGAAAGCATTCCTGAGATTCCCTAAGGATTTCCCCATGGGATTTCTTCAGAAATTTCTCCAAGAATTCCTGCAGGGAATCACCCGCGAATTCCTTCTATAATTCTTTCAGGAACAACCTCCGGATTTTTTTTTAAATGCCCGCAAAAACTCTTCTTGGGATTTCTTCAGAAACTCCTCCCAGAATTAATCCAGGATTTCAGGATTTCCTCAGGAATTTCAGCAATTTCTTCAGTACCGAGATTTCCTCAGAAACTCCTTCTGGAATTCCCTCAGGAAATGAACTTTGTATTTCTTCTGGGATTCCTCCGGGAATTCCTCAAGGGACTCCTCCGGGACCTGCTCAAGCGATTTCTCTAAATATTCCTCTAGGAATGCTTCCAGGATTCCTCTGAGAATTCCTGCATGGATTCCTCTAAAAATTTCTACAGGGATTCAATCAGGAATTCCTCTAGAGATTCCTCTAGGGATTCCTCCAGGAATGCCACCAGGAATTCCTCCTGCAATTGTTCCAGTGAGTCTTTAAGGAAATTCTCCAGGAATTCCTCCAGGGATTGCTAATGAAATTCATGCAGAGAGTAGGAACCCTTCTACAAATTTCTTAAGGCATTTCTCTAGAGATTCCTCCAGATATTCCTACAGGCATGTCCCCAGGCATTCCTCCAAGGATTTCTGTAGGGTTTCCTCCAGAATTATCCCAGGAATCCCTACAGGAATTCCTTCGGAAATAATTATCGCAGTTCCTCCAGAAATTTCTCCAGGGATTCCTTAAAAAACTCCCCCAGGAATTTCTAATAGAGTTAGTCCAGGAAATACTCTAAGAATTCCTCCAGGGTTTCCTGCATAAGTTCCTCCTGAAATTCCACTAGAAATTGCTTCAGGTATTTCTTCTGGAATTATTCCAAGTATTCCTCCAGGCATTCCTTTAAGATTTCATCCAAGCATGTCTTCGTGAACTCCTCCAGGAATTCCACCAAGAATTTCTCCAGGAGTTACCCCAGGTAAATCCAGAAATTTCTTCAGGAAATTTTCCAGGGATTCATCAGGAAATTTTACCAGGAATTTCTCCTCTAGGGATTCCTCTAGAGATTCCGCCACGATTTTTTTTATGGATCCTCCAAAAATTGCCCCAGGAATACACCAGGAATTCTTCAGGGATTTCTCTGAGGATTCTTCCAGAGATTCCTCCAAGAATTTCTCCGTTGATTCCTCTAGTATTTCCTCCAGAAATTCATCCAAGAATTCCTCCTGAAATTCCTCTTGAAATTCCTCCAGAAATTGCTCTAGTTATTTCTCCTGGAATTCCTCGGGAAATTCCTCCTGGATTTCCCCCAGATATTCATCTGGAAATTTCTCTGGGAATTTCTTCAGAAATTTCTCCAGGAATTCCTTCCAAAACATCCTTAGAGATTCCTCCAGGAATTAATTCAAGGATTCCTCCAGGAATCTTCCCATGGATGGTTCCACGGAATTGCCCCAAGAATTCTCCAGGAATTCCTCCTAAGATTCCGCCATGATATTGTCCAGAAGTTCCTCCAGGCATTCCTCCTGGGTTTCCGACAGAAATCTGTCCAGAAGATGCTCCAGGCATTCCTACTGAGGTTTCTCCAAAAAATGCTTAAGGGATTCTTCCAGGGTTTTTTTTTCCAAGATTTCCCACAGGGATTCTTTAAGAGTTTCTCTGAAGATTCCTCCAGGAACTCATCAAGAGATTTTTTCAGTATTACCCCAGGAATTATTTTAAAAATTCTTCCAGACATTGATCCTGGAGTTCCTCCTATATACTACCGCAATTTCATTCAGAAATTCCCTCAAAAATTCCTCCCGGATTTCAGGAATTACTCCAAGAACTCTTCCAGAAAATCCTGGATGAACTCCTCCTGAGATTCCTCTAGGAATTCCTTCAAGGATTTATTCAGGAATCCTTCAGGAAATCCTCCAGGGATTCCTTCAGGAATAACCCCAGAAATTTCTCCTGGAATTTATTCTGGAATTAATTCAGATATTCCTCCAGGCATTTCTCGGGGAACTTCTCCAGAAACTCCACCAAGAATTCCTTCAGGAAAGAGACGAACCAGCCAAGGGCTGAAAGTCTCTTAAATAAAGACAAATCAATCAATCCTTCAGGAATTACCCCAGGTTCAGGAATCCACCCAGGAATTTCTTCAGGAATTGGTCTAGGAATTCCTCTGCGATTTTTTTTTAGAAATTCCAACAGCAATTCATCCAGGAATTTCTGCAGGAAATCCTCCAAGGATTCCTTCAGAAATTGTTTCAGGAATTTCTGCATGAATTTCTCCAGGATTTTTTCCAGGGATTCCTCCGGAAATTCTTTCATGGTTTCCTCCAGGAATTAGTCCAAGAATTTCTCTCAAAGGGATTCCTCCAAAAATTATTACACAGATGTTTCTCGATTCCTTTAGGGGTTTCTCCAGGAATTCTTCCTAGGTTTCCGACAGGATTACGTCCAGAAGATCCTCCAGGCATTCTTAGTGAGGATTACCTAGAAATTGCTCCAGGGATTCCTTCAGGGATTTTTCCAAGAGATTCTCTAGAAATTTCTCTAAGGCTTCCTCCAGGAATTCCTCAAGAGGTTTTTTTTCAGAATTAGCCCAGGAATTCCTTTAGAAATGCCTCCAAGAATTCCTCCAGGTATTGATTCAGGAATTTCTTCGGAAATTCCTACAGCAATTCCTCCAGGAATTTCCCCTAGAATTCCTCCAGGGATGTATCCAGGAATTCTTCCTGAGTTTCCGACAGGAATTTGTCCAGAAGTTCCGTCAGGCATTTCTTCTGAGATTCCTCAGGATTTTTTTCCAAGAATTTCCAAAGGGATTCTTCCAAGAATTTCTGTAGAAATATCTCTAAGAATTCCTTCTGGAATTTCCCAAAAGGGTTCTTCTGAAATTTCCCCAAAGAGTCCTCCTAGAATTGGGAAACATCCAGGAATTTATCCAGGGATTCCTTCAGGATATCTTCCAGGGTTTTGCTGCAGGAATTCATACAGGAATTCCTCCAGGGAGTTCTCAAGGAATTTCTCCTGGAATTCTTCCAGGGATTCTTCCTGATATTCCTGCATGAATTCCTCCAGGAATTTCTTTAGGAATTCTTCCACGGATTAATCCAGAAATTCTTCCAGGGATTGCTATAGGAATTCATCTAGGGATTGCTCCGCGAATTTTTCTAGAGGTCCTTCCCAGAATTCCTCTAAAAGTTTCATCAGAAATTGATCCAGGAATTGTCCAAGGCATTAGTCCACGAATTTCTTTAAGGATGCCTCCAAGAAATCCTTCAATTATTCCTTCAGAAACTCATCCAGGAATTTCTCGAGGGGTTCCACCAGGGATTTGTCCAGAAGATTCTCCAGGATTTCCTTCAGAGATTCATCTAGGAATTGCTTCAGGGGTTTCTCCAGGAATTCCTTCTGTGATTCCTCAAAGAATTTCTCTTGGGATTCCTCCAGGAATTCGTCCATAAATTCTTCAAAGGATCTATCCAAGATTTTTTCTAGTAATTCTTACAGGGATGCGGTTTCTAAGGATTCCTCCAGGAATTCATCCAAGGATTACTCGAGGCATACTTTCAGAAGTTCCTCCATGGATTCCTACAGTATGTACTCCAGACATACCTACAGGAATTCCTCTTGGGATTTTTCCAAGAATTCTTTCAGGGATTACTCTGGGAATTCCTGTAGTGATTGCTTCAGAAATTCCTCTCGGGATCTTTTCAAAAATTTATTCAGGGGTACGATCAAAAATTTCAGTAACCCGTCAATCATCTTTTCCAGGAAATCACCCAAGATTGTTTTCCAGGATTTCCTGAAGAGTTTATGAATTACTTGAAGGATTTCTAGAGGAATTGCTCCAGCAATTTATATTGGAATTTTTGAATATAATTTTAGTGGGATACAGTAGCAAGGAAATTCTCCAAGAAGTCATCCAGGTATTCTTTCAAATTTATCTCCGAGAAATCTTTAAGGAGTTCATCAACAGATTTATGTAGGAATCCATCCATGAATTTCTTCAAGAATACTCCCTGCAGTTCCTGCACAGTTGTTTCCTCATAAAGTCGTACTGCGATTCTTTCGAAAATATATTCTGTGATTCTTACACAGTCACTGTAACCAACAATCGTTCTGATTTTAGGCTTAATTCATTCACAATTGGGCGGTGCTAAACTCGTCTTAAGTTTGTATGGAGGATCATCTGGAAAAACCAGAAATTGATCACCGCTGATTTGTATATAATAGGTGAGGTTTTTTTTAACGTGATGTACAGAATACAACAGCGTGAATGCTGAAGAGTGCAATAATGCTTTTCAAGAATATAATGTTATTATTTTCAATTTCATCGTGTTATGTTTAGTTATAAAAGGTAGTTGGTATCAATTTGCTGAGGCTGCTCAAAACACCCCCCCCCCCTTGAACATACAGCTATCTACCTCTTCTTTTTGGCGTTACGTCTAAGCTAGGATAACGCCTGAATCGCTTAGAGTTTAATGAGAACGTTGAAAAATATTATAACTTCTTCGATGAACATTTGAATTTGTGCATTGTTTGATAGACACGCAAATACTCGATGCCCAAGAAAGTCAATGAAATGTATAGTTACTGACTAGAAATCACCTTCAGCATGGTTTTAATGAATACACTCGCGTTTACGCTTCAGCTATCTGGGTCCTTTATAATGTCATATCCATTTTCTGTGGGGCTCCAAAAACTTCTGCTGTATTCCATTTCAAATTTTAACAGATTTTTTTTCCATATGATACTTGAATTCCACAAGGAAGCATTTATCCAAGCATTTATCAATATTATTCTGTAATGCTGTTAGAAATCTCAGAATTTCTTTGGGATACCCAATAAAAAATTCCTTCGAAACCTTAAGATTTCATCATTCGGCGATTTAAAAAAGAAGTCGTACAAAGCATTGCTATTTATATATGTAATTCTAATTCATATTTCTGGTATCATATTTTCAAACAAAACTAACAGAGTCAACCACATAGTCTATATTGGACAATGATCTTGTAAAGTGTGACAAGTTGAGGATAGTCTCCAAGAACTAGCATATTATGCCAAATCAGTGTCAATTATAGATCTATGTTTATCATTAACACAGTGGCTCTCAGATTTTTTCTAATTTTTATTTAAAAAGTCATGAAAAGTTTCTGGGGAGGGGGCTGGCCCCCCAGGCCCCCCCTCTAGATACGCCAATGGGTCTTGTTCTTATATCTCGGGATAATTTTTTTTAATTCTTGAATTGATCATTAGAGCATGTGAGAACAGATTCGATCTTTAGATTTAAATGCCATTTCTAAGAATAAGTTGTATGATAAACGTTTCCACATTGAATTGCTTCATGAAGCATTTTGTCACATTTCCTCACGTTCATTTACCCCATGCGCTAGATCCTAGTCCTAAAGTGCAGTACTTTTCTTGCATCTTCAACATCGTCGCCGCTGTGTGAACTTCTCCTGGCCTAAGCTACGAAATTTCTTTCGACGACCGACGACGACGACAAAGAATGGTCGTAGCACTGTTAGGTATATGCTCTCTACCGGCGGCGCGGGCCAACACTCTTTATGGGGTGGAAGATATTCTCTCGAGAACAATTATTATTGTTGCAACGGATGCTATTTTTTCGCTGTTCTGGTGGTGGTTCACCGCCAACCAACCAACCAACCAACTAGCATATCAACCAAAACGACGACGACCGACTTCCCCTATACCAGCAGCCAGTCAGTACCCAGGATAACTGCAAAAAGAGGTTGTAAAATGTCTCCTTGAATAACATGCGAAGGACGATGCTATTGTACGCTAGTTCGGTAAATCCTTGGAGCCATTTACATACCTCGTTGTAATATTAAATAAATTTCAAAAGATACAATAGATTCCAGGAGAACAAAAAATCATAGGTAATGGGAATATTTCGATTAATGTTGTAATAAGTGCATTCTCTAACTCGTGTAAAACATTTTAATGACCTAGTAGCAAACATAAAACCGGTGCATTGTGTGGTAGCTTTGCAATCACGGACCCATTAGGATGCTTCAGTTCGTTTTTTTTTGTCTCGCTCTCTTACCAAACAGGAAAAACGAGGCAACGAGGTGGAAAAAATGTGGTCATTTCGCACAAAACATTTCACCGACGACGATGTCGTCGTTGGAAGTTATGCTGTTTTATTTTGTTCTGCGATGCAGTTTTTTATATTTGAAAATATTGGGGCTTTGTTTTTTCTCACATTGTACGTTTTTTTTTATTTGAGCCCACAATAGAGAGTAGTGGAAATGAAACGGAGAATGGCAGACTTAAATGTAACCTGTACAAAAAAGATATGTGAAATCAGCATTAAACACGTCGGTAAGTTAGCCGAATTTATTGGGTTAATGGCTATTGTGCTTATCAACTAAAATCACGCGTGTTTAATTAAACAGCACCCTTTTCTAATTGAGAGCATTTCCAGTTCAACCCATGAATCGCGTAGACGGGACTTTTTTATAATTTAAATAAAATTTTGTTCAAATGTGAGCTTTTATCTGAAAACGTTTTCATGTTTCATAACATGCAAAACAATAGTTTTTACCTAACTTTTAAAAAGAATGTATGAATGTTATACAATTATTACATACAATTTCAGTTTTCCAAAAACCTTATCCACAGAGAAACAGACGTAACACTTAGAACAAATTTCATTAAAAAGCATCGTCACGAAAACGTAATCGCCCAATGCTAAACGTACTGTGTTTGGCCGGGCCGCCACTAGATGGCGGTAGTGAGCAAACGTCAAACAGGAGCAAACAGTTTTTCGGTTTCCCAAAACTAACATAGTTTATAAGACAAAAACATGAAATTGTAAACAGTTTTAGTTGGATTCGGCTCCGTTATGCCTGTTGGCGCATGAGCCTTAAATAAATGATTAAGTAAAAAAAAAAATAAAAAAAAACAGGAGCAAAAACGATACCAGCGCTGCGTGTGGTCAATCGACCTTCTACTGAATATTTGAATGAACCGTTAAAAAGGTGATCGATGGGAGGCGATGAGAGTTTGACGTCTGTTTCTCTGTGCCTTATCGTTAGATTTTACTATCTTTCTGCACAAAGCTGGAAGGCGTCTAATAATTTTTCATGTGGCCTAGAATAGTCGATACTTCTAAATATTTTTTCTGGATTTTTTTCTTGTACCGACTATTCGAACCCTCTAAGCAGAATACCCTCTTCGAATGAATGTAATCAGTTTCGTACCTTTGAATTCCGCCCTATGTTGCTTATCCTTTGACAGATACGCGTATTTCGACTACCACTTGTAATCTTCCTCAGTGTCAGTTATTCACTTGGTTTTATTTTATTTTTCATTGATTTTCAAAACAATCAAAAGGCAACATTTGTTTTTCGCAAGCTCATCTCGGGACCCACGCTTTACTTCCCTTCTGAAGGAAGAACTCACATTTTGCGAGTTTTTGGGAGTTGGATTCGATCCCAGGTCCTCAGCGTGATAGTGACGTGCTTTAACCCTCACATCAGATCCGCTCCACAAAACATTTTTTGATATCAAAAATGAATTTCACGTAAGTTTCAATGAAAAAGAAAACTGTACATCCAGAGATGGCATGCTCCTCAGTGCGAAACGTGAGAAGAGAAAACATACGCTCTACACACGACTTTCAACGAGAGCGAGGGTGAACTACGCAACTTTTTTCACACACAAACCAGCCGCTCACTCTCTGGCATCCATCAGCGGCACACTCAAAATGAGTGCTCAAACAAATGATAGAACAAGCATGTTTTTCAGTTTCTGCGTGCACATTTTGTGCGCACAGAAAATGTGCACACAAAAATTCGTTGAGTGCGCACTCAGTCGTGCTTCCAGTGCAATACTGTATGTACCACAGGAAGTATGAAAGTACTATAGGGCACTGCATTGTTTTGGTTTTGTATGGGATTTTGACGTTTCTTGGCCTTGTTGTTTACTAAATTTCTGTAAGAGTGAAAGAGAAAGAGGGAAATTCATGCAGCGCCCTATTACGCCGTCTAGTAGCAAATGCATCTGCTTGTCTAAGATATCACATAAATCACAGACAAATAGATATGTGACACTAACGAAATTTCAATCTCATATATCTCATGATCCTGATTACTTAGAGAGTTGGTGTCTTCGGCAAAGTTGTTTGGCTGGCCAAGGACTAACCGATAATAAAACTTAAGATTCAAAATTCCACCGCTAGGCGGTGCTAGTGAGTTAACAAATTTTATTTTTCATATATATCAGGAAAATTTGCAAAAAACTGCAACTAGCGCCGCCTAGCTGCAGAAACTTGAACCAAACGGTAATTATTCTGAAAGCCCATGATCTACTAAACAATATTGCCGAAGACACCATCTTTCTACAAATCCAGGATGCTGAGATATGCGAAATTTAAAATTTGTTTGCTCTCTAGCGCCGCCTAGCGGTAGAATTTTGAGTCTCAAGCCTTATTATCGGTTAGTCCTTGACCAGCCAAACAACTTTGCCGAAGACACCAACTCTCTAACTAATCAGGATCTTGAGATATATGAGATTGAAATTTCGTTAGTGTCACATATCCATTTGTCTGTGATTTATGTGATATCTTAGACAAGCAGATGCAACACTGACAAAATTTCCATCCAATATATCTCAGGATCCTGATTACTTAGAGAGTTGGTTTCTTCGGCAAAGTAGTTCAGCTGTTCATGGGCTTTCACAATATGGGCCGTATGATTCGTGATTTCACCGCTAGGCGGCGCAAGAGAGCGTACAAATTTTACATTTCACATATCTCAGTACTTTGATTCTTTAGAATGATGGTGTTTTCGGCAAAACTGTTTGGTATATCAAGGGCTTTCAGAATAATTACCGTTTGGTTCAAGTTTCTGCAGCTAGGCGGCGCTAGTTGCAATTTTTTGCAAATTTTCCTGATATATATGAAAAACAAAATTTGCTAACTCACTAGCACCACCTAGCGGTGGAATTTTGAATCTTAAGTTTTATTATCGGTTAGTCCTTGACCAGCCAAACAACTTTGCCGAAGACACCAACTCTCTAAGTAATCAGGATCATGAGATATATGAGATTGAAATTTCGTTGCAATTTTTTGCAAATTTTCCTGATATATTTGAAAAACAAAATTTAGCTCATTAGCACAGCCTTTTGGTGGAATTTGGAACCAAAATATCCATCAACTGTAAGTTCTTGACCAGCTTAAGACGTATGCTTGTCTCTGATATCACAGGATTTGATACCCCTGGTTTTGGACTCACTGGCATGCTTTCGGTTCACCAAATGCTCAAACAACACTGACCCCTTTGAACACACTGCGTGTGCACTGAGTTTTGTTTTTTCTGCGTGCGCACAGAAATTGCGCACTGGGATTATGATCTGCGGGCTCTCATTGCTCTCACGCAGCACTCTAATCACCCGCACAAAAACTCTGCGTGAGAGAAATTATGTACATTTTATTGTGCGTTTTTTCTCTTTCTCTTTTGTAAGAAAAATGAAAGTGAGAAGTTCAGTGAAAGATGAGCGTAAATGGGCACAGTTTCTGCGTGACATGCCATCCCTGGTACATACCATTATTCCTACATCCAACCATACTTAACTAACAGAGAATTGAAAAAAAAAACAAAAAATCATATTTTAAAAGTAAGGGACCTTGTGCAATGTTAATCTAGTTTTTTTTTAACATGTGTTACATTTTTATTCAAAACCCTAATCAATCCATCTAGCGGTGATGGCGCCTTTCTCGTGCCTTTGGAACCCCATGTCAACAAAACTCGAGTATATTGATGAGTGTCGCAATTTCATCCGTTTAACAAAAAATCCATTTCATGGCATCAGAAATTATCTGCTTTTGATATTTGAGCCTCAAACTCCATCTTGAATTTTGAGCCGTCACCTTTGGTTGCATACCGTCAACTTGAATACTCAGCCGCTATCTTCGATTTTAGACTGCCGTCTTTGACGTTCTGGTCGCCATTTTTAACTCAGGACATATTCTGCATACCAAATACATCCATACTGAATGGTTTTAGTGCCCAAAACTCCATTAAACCGCTGCCATCTTGAATTTCGTAACGCCATCTTGGATTATAGACCGCCATATTGGATAATATGGTCGCCATTTTTCGACTCCAGACATCTTCTCCATACCGAATATACCCATTTTCATTCATTTGTTTAGGGTGCCTGTACCAGTTATCGTACCACCTAAGAAAAACTATTTCTACAAAAATAAGAAGAAGACCGACGAATGTAAAAAATAAGTCAAATGATTGATTTGTCTTAATACTTAACAGGAAAAATATAGAAACGGAGCCAAAATTACTTTTAGTATTTGTTACGGCGTGTGCCAATGATAGGAACCCTGTACCAGTTATGGACACATTTGTTAATTTGGGTTCCACTTCGCACTATTTACATGCATTCCTTATGGGAGTTGCCACAACTGGTACACTATGGCGAAATAGGGTGCAAGGAAGCCGAAAAGTTAAGGAAAATGATTTATTTCTACCATAATTTGAGCAAATTGTGAAGTTTGAATGATTGCAATCATCTTTTGTGTTCGTGATCTGTTGTTCACGATTTTTTTCTTGTTGATTTGTATCTTTAAAGGTTGAAAATCAACTATGGCGAATTTGAGGTACTATAGCCATAACTGGTACACTGAGCCTAGTTCAACATCATGATTCATGATATGGGTCTCCAGTTAGCCTAGTGATTAAGGCTATGGTTCGCCAATCCGGAAACGGCGGGTTCGATTCCTGTTCCGGTCCGGAAAATTTTCTCGACTCCCGGGGCATAGTGTTTCATTGTACACTTACAAATTCATGCAATGACCAGGCAAAGAAAGCCCTTCAATTAATAACTGTGGAAGTGCTCGAAGAACACTATTACCACAGACAAACAGACGTAACACTTGCGAAATTTCCATCGACCACGCTTTTAACGATCATTTTAAATTTTCATAGTTGTGGCTTTCACAACCAGAAGTGGTAGTGTGAACTGGGCGATGGATTTCCATAAAAATCGTTCAAGGTGTTACGTCTGTTTGTCTGTGCTATTAAGTTGAAGAGAGACAGGCCAAGTCCCAGTGGGCACGTAGAGCCAAGAAGTAGAAGAAGAATCAAATTCATGATAACACTGAATCAACAATTTGCCGCAATACAACTCGATTTGTACAGGGGATGGCCAAAATGTTTGGGATAGGCAACTTTTTTTCTCTCACTAAAAAGTTCAACATGCTGTACTTTTTATAGAGTTCATCAAAAATTCTCAAACTTTGACTGTTTATCAACCATATGTGCATTATTGGTAAAAATCCTACCAGCATGTACTTTGTCTTAGCCGCATTCACCATCAGCCCAACCTTTGCTGCTTCACATTTCAGGCGGGTGTACAGTTCTGTCACCGTTCCGAATGTTCTAGCAAAATTGGCCGGATTTCGTGAAGATCGTACCCCGGCTGTTGAGCCCGGCTCATCGCATAACACCTTCCAGGACGATGTTGAATAGTAGGTAGGCAGGAAAGTCCATCACCTGGTCGCAGTCCCCGTCGAGTTTCGAATGAACTGGATAGTTCACCCGAAAACCTGACGCAGTTTTGCACACCGTCCATCGTTGCTCTTATAAGTCTGGTAAGCTTCCCGGGAAAGCTGTTCTCGTCCATAATTTTCCATAGCTCTGTGCGGTCGATACTGTCGTATGCCGCCTTGAAGTCGATGATCAGGGTGGGCGTTGGGACCTGGTATTCACGGCATTTCTGGAGGATTTGCCGTACGGTAAAGATATAGAAAAACACATTGTAGGCAGCATTCAAAATGGTGCTCGGAAGCTCGAAAGTTCTCACACATTAACTTGTCGCCTTTCTTGTGGATTGGACAGATTATCCCTTCCTTCCACTCCTCCGGTAGCTGTTCGGTTTCCCAGAACTTGGCTACTAACTGGTGCAGACAGGTGGCCAACTTTTCCGGGCCCATCTTGATGAGTTCTGCTGCGATACCGTCCTTACCAGCCGCTTTGTTGTTTTTGAGCTGGTGGATGGCATCCTTAACTTCCCTCAGCGTGGGAGTTGGTTCGTTCCCGTCCTCTGCTGCACCAACATAGTCATTTTCTCCGCTACCTTGGTCCTCCGTGCCTACATTCTCTTCGCCATTCAGGTACTCGTCGAAGTGCTGCTTCCACCTTTCGATCACCTCACGTTTGTCCGTCAGGAGGCTTCCGTCCTTATCCCTGCCGATTTCGGCTTGCGGCACGTAGCCTTTGCGGAACGCGTTGAGCTTCTGGTAGAGCTTAGGTACGTGTTTTTGTGAACGGCATAGCAGTTCCATTTCCTCGCACTTCGCTTCTTCCAGGCGACGCTTTTTCTCCCGGAAAAGACGGGTCTGCTGCTTCCGCTTCTGTCTGTATCGCTCCACATTCTGTCAGGTTACATGCTGCAGCATTACCGCCCGCGCTGCGTCCTTCTCCTCCAATACCGCGCTGCACTTCTGGTCGAACCAATCGTTTCGTCGACTCCGTTCTACGGACCCGAAAGTGCTCTCGGTTGCGTTGTTGATGGCTGCTTTGACTCTACTCCAGCAGTCCTCTAGAGGGGCCACATCGAGCACACCCTCGTCCGGCCACGCTGCCTCGAGATTCTGCGCGTATGCGATGGCGACATCCGGTTGTTTCAGTCCCTCTACTCGATCTTACCGGGGCGCCGGTACTGTACATAGTTAATAACAGAGAGCTTTGGGCGCAGTTTGACCATCACCAGATAGTGGTCGGAGTCGATGTTGGCGCCACGATAGGTCCTGACGTCGATAATATCGGAGAAGTGCCGTCCGTCAATCAGAACGTGGTCGATTTGAGATTCCGTCTGCTGTGGTGATCTCCAGGTGTAACGATAAGGGAGGCTGTGTTGGAAAAAGGTGCTACGTATGGCCATATTTTTGGAGGCGGTGAAATCAATGAGTCGTTTTCGTTCGATGCTGGTGGGCGCTGAACTTACCAATCGTCGGTCTGAATGCCTCATCCTGGCCTACCTGAGCGTTTAAATCTCATATGATGATCTTGACGTCGTGGCTTGGGCAGCGATCGTACTCGCGTTCGAGCTGCGCGTAAAATGCGTCCTTGTCATCATCAATACTTCCGGAGTGTGGGCTGTGCACGCACATTTATTATGCTGAAGTTGAAAAATCGGCCCTTGATCCTCAACCTACACATTCTTTCATCGATCGGTCACCAACCGATCACGCGCCTCTGCATATCATCCATCACAATGAAAGATGTTTCTAGCTCGCGTGTGTTGCCGCAGCTCTGGTAGATCCTGTCCAACACACCTCCTGCAGCGCTCCGAGCCCGCGGTCCTTCAGTATATCGGTGAGTATGCGGGTGCTCCCGATGAAGTTGAGAGGTC
This sequence comes from Aedes albopictus, assembly GCF_035046485.1. NCBI lineage: Eukaryota > Metazoa > Arthropoda > Insecta > Diptera > Culicidae > Aedes > Aedes albopictus. The sequence goes on from NC_085137.1 coordinate 162,050,062, forward strand.
TGCAGTTCCACGTACCGATCTCAAGTCCCTTTGCGTCGCTGTGGTCGTCGGCGTTGGTATCGGTTCGCATTCTTCTCTTGTTGATTTTTCGGTGCTTGCCTTTTTATGGCTCGTAGGGCCTGATACCAACCCACTAACCCAGGGAACTGGGCTTACCTTCCCGGAAGCTACGGGTTCTGCATTGGCATTTCCTTCAACTACAGTGCTAAATAACTAGGCTCAAGCGTCAGTCTTCGCCGGGGGTGATGTTTTTAATGGGCGCTCAGGAGATAATATTTTATCTGAGCTTCCACCTCGAAGATATTCAACTTCAAGCTTCAAATTAAGGCCAAAATATTCCATGTATGACTGTTTTTGCAAGCGCGCCTATTGAAAATGTCTGAATCATGCGAAAAAGATGTGGCAGCCCTGCTATAGCGAGACATTTATTTTTTGTTTGAATTTAACTATTACATTGTTTAATAAAACAAATATTTTTATTTTGTCGAAAATTCGGGCATTATGTTAAAACAAACAGAGCGTTTGTTGTTTAAATACAAAATAATGGATTTGTTTTAAACGACGGACGCCTCATTGATTCCTAACAATGACAGTAGTGTTCCAAGTTGTGAGGACATCCCTATATAAATGGGTCAATTAAGCGTAGAACAGCAACATTAACATTAGACAACGGACACACGGAGCATGCAACAGTGGGTACGAGGAAGAAACATTTCTCGCGACAGTTTCCAGTTTCTTTGATTGAAGCGGGTATCGAACCCTTATCCCTAAGCTCGGTGCAATTAGGGGCTTGGTGACTCTAAACCGTACGGTAGTTTCAATCGAGCAGGAGACCTGTCAAATAATCGAGAGGATTCGTCACTTTGATATATTCAGGGGGATGACGAAGGGCCAGAATCATCAACCCAGCATTCGATTCAACATGGCGTCCAATGATTTAGTTTTGATTGCTTAATTCATGGAAAAAAATGCGCTGGAAACATTGGCACTGCTTCGCTGCTACATATAATAAGGCAATCCATGACGAAATTGTAAACACAGTGTACGTGCAGCTTACCAAATTTTCGTCTAGTGTTCTCGGTGCTTACCAAATTCCTTTGTGTTCAACTGTCACCCCGATCGATGAATGTCAAAAATATATGGTAAACAAAGAAAATCAGCTGATCGCATCTGTCTTATGGATTGCCTTATATCGTGAAAAGTGATAAAGAAAGAGAAACAATCATCAAAAACAACGATTTCGTTTGAAATGTGTATTTTACGAAATAAGCACTAGCAACACACGAGTCACACACCCGAAAATCAGGAGCAAGTTAGGGTAAACCGACCAGAAAGTGGGTACCAAAACGCACCGTAACAAAAATGATGATGGGTAAAGCGGCGATGTACCGAGTTTGACAGCTGTGCCACCCCACTGGGTATACTCGAGACACTTTAACAATAACAAAATCCAGTTTCATAACTAAATACGCTTTTCGCCACTCTTCAGAACTGTTCAGTAGACCTGTTCACTTTGAAACTTTTTTCTCCGTGACACATCAAATTATCAATCCACATGCAAAAACAAGTCTTCAGTCCAAAATTGAGCCAAATCGATAAAGGTTTAGAGGTGTATCAAATCGACTTTGTGTTTTTTTAACCGTTTTCACAGAAATTTACTCATAAATCCAGAAAATTGCTCCGAAAGGGTGCCAAAAATATCGTTAGGATATAGTTAGTACAATTCTCTACAACTTTGCCGAAGATACTACGGTGTTTAAATTGCTTATTTCGAAGTTATTCAATGATTTTAGTTAAAAAATCACGAAAAAACACGATATTTTTACGATTTCACATATAAAAGTCATGTAATTTTACATTATTTTACGTGACTAAATTAATAAGCTATTTCTCCTTTGTGTAACGAACATTTCGTCCATACATCGTTTTTGTGAAGGAATTCGTTTTCAATGATTAATTATCAAAAGTATGTCACGTTGATACTACGCGTAGAGTTGCCAGCACGAATTAAAACAAAGTTACCCATGATTAAGACGTCATGCCATCGTATTCTAATGTCTTTTGATTTAAGTATCAGAAATGGTGCAGATGATAAGGCTCGAGCCTGCGGATCAGAAGGTCCCAGGTTCAAGCTCAAATACATAATAAACTTTTTTTCTTTCTTTGTAGCAGTTAGGAAGATGAATCTGCCATGACTTACAACGCAATCTCCCAAATAATGATGATCGGGACCTGCCAATTAAGCCCATTCCAGGACTAGCTATCTATTCAGTTTACTTGTTGACAAGAAATCGAGTCGACGAGATCAGCTGGACGAAATATTGGACATCTGTTTGATACCGATTAATTTAGCTAAAACAATTCAATACGATGATGGAACTGCTTCTGGATGCAAAATTTATCATACAACTGTGGAGACTACTCAGTGGCGTAGCTAGGGATTTGGGGGCCCGGTGCGGAAGCAAATTGATAGGCCCCCCAGAAAATTACATAAATCTTTACATTTAACTGTCGAATGATCGCACTGTTGCATTTTGTACAAAACGTTGAAAAAATCTCGCTTTTTGTACTAAGCATTCTAGTGATGCTGGCAGTGATGGCCAACGGAAGGTTAAACATTATCTATCTTATCTTATTTTCTGTATTCCTTTATGATTTCTTTCTGGAGCGAAAGATTTTTTTATAAGAATTATGCCGAAAAAGTTTTTTTTATCTGTATTAACGAGGTTTTTAGCCCTAGGCTAGTTCATTTCGGGACCCACGATTTACTTCCCTTCCGAAGGAAGAACTCACATTTTGCGAGTTTGTCGGGAGTGGGATTCGATCCCAGGTCCTCGGCGTGATAGTCAAGTGTTCTAACTATCACACCAGATCCGCTCCGCTGAAAAAGTTTTTAACAAATTATTTAGAAATTGCACAAAATAATCCTTTATAAACGCTTTCAAAGATTGCTTTACCTTTTTTTTGGGAAATCTTTCTTGGAGAATAATTTGTCTTCAAGAATCTTTTAAGTTGCTAATGCAAGGATTATTATTATTATTATTATTATTATTAGCTTTATTATGGAGGCTTTCAGGCCCTTGGCTGGTTCACCTCAGACATTCAGCAATGTTTCCAAAAGTACTACAGAGTAATTCAAAAGATTCTTGCAAAGGCTTCATCGAGTATAGACATATTAGTTCAGGAATCCATCAATTATATATCTAAGGATTTATCTAGAAGATCATCTAAAGAATTCTTGAAAAATTCCAAGAAAAATACTACAAAAAACCACCAATGGTTCATTCAGTACCAGATATTCTTCCAAGAAATTACATCGCAATCCCCTCAGAGAAAGAGAATCCCTTCTAGAATTTCCTTAAAAATTCTTCCGTTTCTTCCAGGGAATCCTCTAAATATTCCTTTGGTGATTCTCCACGAAAAACAAATAGGGTATTGTACCATTTGGGCACTTGCCGCTATAACTAAGTCAATTTCAAACGGATTGATTTGAATTTTTGTATAGGGTTAGGCACGTACAATATCTAACCCTATACAAAAACTCAAATCAATCGGTTTGAAATTGACTTAGTTATAGCGACAAGTGCCCAAAATAGGTACACCTGCCCAAATGGTACAAGACCCTATTTCTCCATAAATTCTTCAAGCATTTCTCAATTATTCCCTCAAATAACTTTTTCAGATATTTCTACAATAATTAAACTTGTTATTCCCTCAAGCATTCATAACTTTTCTTGGCGTCCTTTTTAAGATTTCTAAAGAATTATTCCCTAGGATTACTTCAGAAATCCCACCAAAGATTCCTTTTTCCAAAAGTATTCTTCAAAAAGTTTCTCTAAAGGTTTTACTAAGAGATTCATGTTAGAATTCCTCCTAGAAATATCCAAAGAATCAATTGGATAATAATAAAACAAAATCTCCAAGGATTCCTATAGAAGAAATTGAATTAAATAAATTAATTATTAATTATTAATTAAATTAGTTAAATTAAACTTTTAGATGGACTTCTGTAGGAATTCTGTATGAATTCTTTCGAAAAATCCTTCTGGACTTCTTCTAACGAACTTTTCAATATCCATCAACTCTAGGAGTTTTCTCAAAAGTTCCTTCAGCAATTTTTGCTAGTATTCCTCTGGGCACTTTTCAAAAAACTTCTATTCCGATTTTTGATAAGACTCAAGACTCCTTAGAAATTCTTCCAAGGAAAAATAATTCTAAGTTTCCATCACGCATCTCAGTCAGGAATTTCTCCAGAATTTGTGATTGATTCCTCCAGAATTATTACGTTATTTTTTATATTATCCGTGCTCACTTCTAACAAATATACAAAAATAAGAAGCAGAACAAAAAGCGCTTCATTCCTTTGTTTTGAGTGGTATGAAAATTGGAGCGTATATGCTTAAATAGTAAAAGAACAGATACCCAATCGTGTCAAAACAAATAACTTCTCCAGAAGTCTCTCAAAGGATTCCTCCTAAGACTATTTTACCACTTTCTGCAGGAGTTCTTTAAGAATACCTAAGAGCATCCTTTAAGTAATTAATGCAAGGCTAAGATTTCATAGAGGATACTCATCGGGAATTTTTCAGGAATCGCTTCAAGAATTCATACGAGTATTTTTCCAAGGATTTCTTAAATATTTCTTCAAAAAAATCTCCTGGAAATAATCACAAGATTCTGTCAGAATTTATTCAAGGATCTTGTTAGAAACTCCTGCGAAGGTTTCATAAATCGTATAAAGCATTCTGCTTATTTTTTTTAATAACATCTCCAAAGCTTCCACCATTACTTTTAGGATTTTTCCAGGAATCGATTTTCTAAGGTTATTCAACATTCTAAAGGAATTCCTTCAAATAAGCCTTTAGAAATTGCTCCCAAATTTCCTTCAGGAATTTTTCAAGAGATTTCTTTAGTAGCTCATCCAATAAGTTCTGTAGCAATTTCTCCGAAGATTACTTCAGATTTTATTCAAGTAAGTATTCTCTTAGAATTTCTTCAATTATTTTTTTTCCCTAACTGATTTTCCCAGGTATTTGACAAATAATTTTGTACAAGAAATCTTTCGGGGTCCTTTCATGCAAAGATTTCTTATTGTATTAATTTAATTACTCCTGTAAAGTTTTCCGGAGATTCTTATACAAATTCCTCCAAGAAATTCTATAGGAAATGCTCCAGAGGAGGCATTGAATGTTTTGCTAGATTTTTTTAGAAATTCCTTTAACCTTCCAGGACGCGTGCCATAATGCAACTGAAACTGAACCGCGATCGCGCTATATACGAAAAGCGATGTTTTTTGGTAGTGTTGTACTTTTTACAACAGCGCACGCGCTGAAGGGTTAATAAGCCTATTCAAGGATTCATAAATTCCTCCAATGAATACTTAAGAAACTCAAATTAAAATATTTAAGAATTCTTTCAATTCTAACAGAAATTCCCTCAAGAAATTCTAATGGAATTTCTTCATTTTTAGGAAATTGTTTGTGATCTCTTCTGGTAATCATCTTAATTTTTTGGAATTTTTTAAAGTAATTCTCTTGAGATTTTTTTCGGTCGTTCCGTTGTAAATTCTTGGATTTTTTTTTAATTTGCAAAAGTGCATCTCATAGAACTTCAAAAGTAATAACAAACAAGCCTTTCAAAGTTGTCACTTAAATTTACAAATGAATTGACTTATTAATTTTCAAAGTACCAATCGAATGAATTTCAACATTGAACTATTGAAAGAATTACAAATGTAATTGTCAGGTATATTTGCATAGGGACTGCTGGTGGAACTTTCAAAGAAATTTCTGAAATCCCGTGATAAATTTCCAAAGCAGTTGCCCAAAGAGTTTCAAAAAGTGATGTTAAAGAAATTTTCAAAAATAAAAATCTAATTCAACTTCGAGTAGTATTGCTGAGAAATTTCCAAAAGAGTTATCGAAGATTTCGAAGGAAGTGCCGAAATAGTTTTCAAAAATATTTGCAAAGAAAACCCTAATAATAATTTTATAGGAATTTTCGAATTAAAACCAATCAAAGCATTTCCCAACAATTTGCCAAAAAAAAAACTCCGTCAAAAGATATTCGATCACAGAAAACTTGCCAAATAAATTACCAAAAAAATGCCGTGTGAATTACCCAATCAATTCCCGTAGGGATTGGCACAAAAGATTCCAGAAAAGTGTTGAAGTTGTTCCGAAAGTAATTACCAGAGGCTTTCTCAAACGCATTGTCAAAAAAAATCAGTGAAAGTTGCAGACGGAATTCCCAACGAAATTTCCGTTGAAATAAAAATCTGAAGAAGTTCGTAGAAATAAAAATCAGAAGCCATTTTTGTAGCATTGCCGAGAATTAGTTGAAGAAGTTTCCAAAGGAATTGCCTAACAAAAAATCAAAAGTGTCACCAAAGGAAATTTTCAGAGCAATTGCCGAATGGATTTCCAAATTAATGTTTGAAGATAATCCTTGATGAATTTGTACACGGGTTTCCAAATTAGTTATTGAAAAAAAAATTAAAAAAAAAAATCTGGAAATTCTAATTGCTCCAAGAAATTCTACTGGAATTTCTCAATGAATCATTTAGGAATTCTTCCAAGGTTTTTATTTGATTTTTTTTTCTATTGATACCCTAAAGAATTTCTTTAGCAATAACACCAGCTTCGTCCGAATTTCCTTCACAAAACTTCTAAGGAAAGTTTCTAACGATTTCATCAAGCATTTTTTTCCATGTGCGGAGCTCCAAGAACTCTTTCTGGGATATCTTTTACAATTCTGGAAAATACTTCAAGGACTTCTTTACAAATTCCTCCAATATTTTCTGCGAAAGTTGCTACAGCGATTCCTTAGGAAATTCCTCCTTCATTTCTGAAGAAATTTCTTCTGTATTATGTAATGCCAAGAACTCCATAAAGAGTATATCCACAAACGATTCCTTTGGAGCTACCCCACAGGTTTTCTTCAGCATTTTATAAAGAGGAATACTTTAGGAATTCCTTCAAGATTTTTTCTAGAAACTTCTTCAAGGGTTCATTTTGCACTGCCTCATATGATTTTGAAGCCCTTCCAAGGATTTCTTCAAGCATTTCTTTAGTCATACCTGCAGGGATTTCCTCAGAAATTTCTCTAATAATTGCTGTTGGAAATCATCCAATGATTACTTAGGCATTGTTTTCAAGTCCTCTTTCACAATTCGGTCAAGAACCTTTTAAGAAATTCCAGTAAAGATTTAATCTTTTCCCCAAGGATTTTTTTTTTCAAGTTACGAATAAAGATTCGCTCATGGATTTTTCAGTTTTTCTTCAGATAACCCTAAAAGGATGAACATATTCATCCCCAAAGAATTCTTGCACAAATTTCCTCAGGGGATCTTGCAGAAATTCACCCAAGGCCCCCTGCAGAAATTCCTCCAAGGAAATATGTAGGAATTATTTTGAAGATTGTTTTTATTTATTTGCACCAAAGAATTTGTAATTCTTCACTAATTCGGTAATAGTAGTTTTTGCAATTTCTCATCGTAATAGGCTGTTTTACCTCACACAAATCTGACAGGAAAAGGCCTACTTTCCCACACTAAATTATCAGTGCTGTAATGGTTCATTACAGCACTGATTTGCGTTGCGTAATGAACCATTACAGCACTGTTTTCAGTTTTGATCAACTTCTTGATGCTTTCTGGACGCAGGTTTGAAAAATTGTGACAACTGCACAGCATAACCTGCTATGATCAGACTTTCTTAAACATGGCTATGAACATCAGTGTGCAGTTTGATGTAAAAGTTTTGTTAAAAACTATCCTCAAGTGGTAATTTATGAAATTGCAAAAAAAACGTTGTACGCAACTCGGTGCAGAACTCGATTTTTACATCACTCATCGTAATTATCCAACTCGGCAAGCCTCGTGGGATGAATGTACGACTAGTGCTGTAAAAATCTTCATTCTGCACCTTGTTGCGTAAACTACTATTACCCAACAAGGTGCAGAATGACGATTTTTACAGCACGAGTCGTACATTTATCCAACGAGGCTTGCCGAGGTTATACTGTGCAGCTGTCACAATTTTTCAAAACTGCATCCAGAAAGCATCGAGAAGTTGATCAAAACTGAAAACAGTACTGTAATGGTTCATTACGCAACGCAAATCAGTGCTGTAATGAACCATTACAGCACTGTTAATTTGGTGTGGGAAAGTAGGCATTTTCCTATCAGATTTGCATGAGGTAAAACAGCCTATTACGATGAGAAATTGCAAAAAATCCTTCCAGAACATCATCAAATATACCTCCAAAATCAACCCAATGATTCTTTCCTAACACATCTTGGAATTCATTCAGGCGGTTTTTCAAGGATTTTTTTTTTAATTTCTACAAATAATGCTTCAGACATTTCTACAAGGATTCCTTCGGGAATTCATTCACATTTCTTTAGAAAATCTCCCAAGAATCCATTCAGGTATGGCTCCAATCATGATCTCAATGATATTTTCCGTGAGGAACTCCTGCAAGATTCCTTCTCGAAGAAGTCTCTAAAATCATTCTTGGAAAGATTTCTTATGGTCCATCTAAAAGATTTCTTGAAGGGCTTCATGACATAATCCTTGAATGGCTTTATGACCGTTTCCGAAGAGGTATTTCTGAACGACTGCTTGAAGAAATTCCTACATAAAAAAATCTCAAAGGAATTCCTAAAGGATTTCTTGATAATTTTATGAAAAAAATCCTGAAAAAAAATTAGGAGGAGTTCCTTTAGGAATCATTGTAAGTATTCGTACACCAATGCTTATAGAATTTTTTTTAAGCAATCCCTAAAAAATGTTCTGAAGTAAATCTTAGAGGAATTTTTGTAGAAGTCTTTGGAGTAACTGCCTGATAAATCGAAAAAGGTATTCCTAATTTTGATAAATGGGGCCCCTGAATTTCAGCTGCTATGTTAAGCTAAATCAACAGCTATGTTTGGTTCTGTGGTTAGGATATCATGGATGTTTTCATAATGCTCATGAATTTTACTTCCATTTCGGTATTGAATGTTGTAAAATTCAATTTTGATCTCGAGCACATTTTTTTATTGTATTTTGGGGCTTTTGCAGGTGCAAAGAGTAGTCATCAAACTAATATAAACAAAACTAACAAAACTACACGAATAAAGTGTGTACATTTTGAATTAATAGAACTTCAAAATAGCCATATGTGTTCCCCATTCCAAAATCTCTTGATAATAACAAAGAGGCCCCTATTTAACTATCAGCAGATCGGCAAGTGTTGAACTTATACTTATAGAAATCTTTCTCTAATCACAGAACTTGATTCAAACTGGGGCCCCGAATTCAGGGGGCCTCCAAATCAGGGATGGTTTATAACACTAGACCTGCCCTGATTTGGAGGCCCCCTGAATTCAGAGGCCCGGTGCGGACCGCACCTTCCGCCCCCCCCTTGCTACGCCACTGAGACTACTTGCATCTATCTAGCCACAAGCAACACAACTACACGATAAAGGGAAACTTCATTCTTACTATGCCCTCTACGGTTTCGAAACAAGGCTATGATGCAATGAGATGCAGAGCGTAGTCTCATTAACTTATAGCTGGATCGAGACGCAAAAAAAACCTATTACAGGACTCGAACCTTGAATCTTCGAATTGACAGTCTCATGCTCAACCATCTACTACAAATTGAAACTGATGCAGATGTGACAAATAAATGTAATGACGTTTTAATCATGGGTAACTTTGTTTAATTTTGTGCTGGCAACTCTATGCGATTTTTAGTATCAACGTGACATACTTTTGAAAATTAGTCAATGAAAACGAATTCCTACACTAAAATGATGTATGGACGAAATGTTCGTAACACATAGGAGCAAGAGCTCATGAAATTAGTCACGTAAAACAATGTAAAATTACATGACTTTTACATGACAAACCGTAAAAATATTGTATTTTTTCGCGATTTTTTAACGAAAATTGTTGAATAACTTTGAAATAAGCAATTTAAACACCGTAGTGTCTTCGGCAAAGTTGTAGAGTATTGTTCCAGCTATATTTTTTCGGTACCTTTTCGGTGCAATTTTCTGGATATTGGAGTACATTTTCGTGAAAATGCTCGAAAAAACACAAAATTGATTTGATACACCTCTAAACCTTTATCAATTTGGCTCATTTTTGGACTGAAGACTTTTTTTACATGTGGATTGATAATTTGATATGACACGGGTAGGTCAAAAAAAGTGAACAGGTCTACTGTTCACTCTGCAAGCTGTTGAATTGGACATGTGCTGGCTCTGTTGTTGGTAGTTTTATGTTTATAATTATAAGCAGCGAAAGCGATTTCCCCATCATGTCACTGTGCAATTAGGGCTACCATAGCATACCATAGCATAGAAAATCAGGACATATACTGTATTTCAAAAAAAAAATGAGAAAAACCCATCGGATTTGTTATTAGCAAAAATGAGTCCAAAATTAGGATATGTGCTGCTAATTCAGGTCGGATGGTAACCCTATGTGCAACGGACTGCATATTAGGATGATAGATTAACTCTCAACTGTTGACCTCTTCGTAGCGCTGCATAAGATAAGCATTAGAGGCAAGTGGTTCAAGATTAACCTTACTAATGGCAACAAAGGTGACACTAGTGGCGGAATGGAAGCATTTTTTTTCGATTCACGTGGTAATGAATATTGCTGTGTCCGACAGGACTCACAAAATGAAATGGTACTTCAGTACATTGATAACTTGGAATAAAACTGAATCAATAATATTTCTTCATAATACACGGTTCATGACTGCCGCTCTCCATCCTCAGTCACGCCCAATGCAAATGTTCGCCAATTTAAGTTCCACCTGGTCTGCCCATCGTACACTCTGCGCTTTACACTTTCTTGTGCGAACCGGTCAGTCGCGAACATCAACTTTGCAGGGTTGTTGTTCGGCATTCTTGCAACATGCCCTGCCCACTGGACCACATCGAAAATATACCCGTCTATCGTCACATTACTACCTAGACGGGCCTGGTCGTGTTCGGTTCTACCTGCCAGCATGTACTTTGTTCACCGACAGTCCGACCTTTGCTGCTCCGCGTTTCAGGCGGATGTATAGTTCTGCTACCTATCCAAATGTTCTGACGATAATGTCCATGTCGACCGTAAAGCATACAAATTGACCGGATTTTGTGAAAATCGAGATATTCGTCGGGTACACCAGCGACATTCGTTCTCTATAGTTTTTCCATTGATTTGACTTCTGCCAAACACGCATATAAATTTTGTTTCTATAACTTAAAAACGTCAAAGTGAACCACTCATGTGAAGCTTATGTGCATGTGCAAATCCATTTTGTTACGTTTGGTTGTAAGCTAACATATTTGAGATACACACAAACGAGATTTTAGTTTGTTATGACCACATAAAGATTTTTTTTAATAAGTGGAACCTAAAATGTCAATTTGGATTCAGTTCAACTACAATGGACGAATTTAAACCACTCTCCAATATAAGAATGATAAGAATCTTCTCTCGATTACTGATTAAACTTGCCAATCTACTATTATCAACGTGTACCATGGTATTTCCCTATCTATGAAAATTATACGAGTAGAGAAAAAGAGCCAGAATAAACATATTCGCGAAATCCCTTGTTTCAGTTCATTAGAAAGTTCGTAGGACTTGGTAGCAGAAATTATGCATCTCCTATTAAAAATCGCTGCAGGCATTTGGTTTTGCTGTCTGCTTGTGCAAATAGGCCACAGTGAACCACAAGTAGGCAACTTTGGTTTCGGAGTCGAACTAATTCTGGCCAAACTGGATGCCGTAGAAGCTAGGTTAGTTTCCTGTGAATAATCAAAACATTAATTTAAATACTAATTGACTAATCAATTAATGATTTTATTTTTCTACAGGGTAATGCAGTTGGAACAACATTTGAGCAATATATTACATTCAAAGCCACCTGAACCAGACTTTGTTGAATTACCACCATCCCCATCCACCGTCACAGATGATTCAAATATCGAGTACCCCGAAACTCAGTGCAATGATTGTTCTGAGAATTCGTTTGAGATCTTCGTAGATGATTCAGATCGTAACATTCCATTACCAGTTCCATTCGCTTTCAGAAATAATCACCATGACTGGATAAGGAAGATCCATGAGCGTCACTTAAATCAAAAATACCCGAGCTGAGCTATGCTAACTATTACCTGTCATGACAAACTGTCATTTTTGTGATCTGTATGACAGATGACTAGTTGCATAAGAAATCCGCTTAATCTGAACAGATTGAGAAGTTAGCTTGTAACAGCAATAGCGACTCGATCTTAATTCATAATCGATGAGAAAATAAAACGAACTTTAGCTCGATCCTGCTTATCATTGTTTGTCATTTCAGTTCAGGTAACAGAAGGCCGACTCCAGCCTGAGGCATATTACCTTCCATGGGTCACTATACATATATATCATGATTATATATAAGCCTATTTCACCTTCTACCTGAGGGAAAAAATGGAAAATGAAATGGGGTAAGGAAGACTTCATCAATATCAGTACCGTAAACTGGGGTGTAGTTGATCAGTGGAGTGAACCTGATCACTCAATTACCCACGGATATCGACTTTTAAGGAAGTTACCATTCCATTTCCATGTTACGTCATTGGATTGCAAAAGGTTAAAATAGAATTGTTGCTTCCTTAAAAGTCGACATCCGCGGGTAATTGAGTGATCAGGTTCACCCCACTGATCAACTACACCCCAGTTTACGGTACTTTTTGTTGGAATTTTCGTCAAACTAATAGGTTTTCCTATGTATTTTTGGAAAATCTTTCGATTAAACTGAAGGTTGGATGAAAATTTTGACAAAAAGTACCGATATTGATGAAGTATTGATGCTAGTGTGGGGTCCGCTTGAAATAAGAACACAGAGAAAAATTTCTACTCAGTGGTTGAGTTGGTCTTACTCAGAAATCGAAAAATCCTTTGTTTTCTTATTCAGTTTCCGTTAAAAGTGGCCAATGGGTTGTCCCACTTTTGGCCGAAAATGAGTAAGAAAACAAAGGATTTTTCGATTTCTGAGTAAGGCCAACTCAGTCATTGAGTAGAAATTTTTCTCGGTGAAGGAGAGGCTGTTCGGGCCCGTATGAAGTTGATCATCAATATTAACTTCTTTTCTCGATCAGCCTAGATAGCTGTGTAGTGTCGGTAGCGATTGTCTCAATTGGTTAAGAATAACACTACGGACCGCCTGTTCCGGTGGTAAGAATCCACCAACAGGTGACCCCTAATTCATGGTGTGATGCGGCTTTATGCTTACTAATAAAAACCTAACCGCTAACGGAGCCTGTACCAGGGCGCCCTCCACAGTATGTAGCCCTTACTGCGCTAACCGGAGCAATGGTGCAGTGGACCTTGTGTTTCTCCGAGACAATCAGCTGCCCTTATTTAGTCTCACTTGAGGCTAAATAAGGGCGGGATTATGAAGATGTTGTTAATAAGTTTAAATTTTCACCTAAATGGTTTCGCATTATGCGATTTACACTTTACACAGTGTATTCTGTGTATCCTCACCTTTGGCGTTTTCCAATCGATACCGATTTGGTTTTATTCTTGCTGTTCTTTGTTGTGCTGTTGTTGCGAAGAGTTTAATCTTACCTAGTTTGGGTAGTGGCTACGGTTAGGATAGCTCAGATCAATCTTCAGCATAAAAGAACAGCAACGATCAATCTTTGCAGGCTTATGCAAAATGGTACAGCCCAAGTGGCCTTGGTACAAGAACCTTACTTTCGTAAGGGAAATTCCTATCTAGGAAACCTTGTGAACCCGGTTTTTGCTACTTTCAGTAAACATGAAATGGCAAACTCGCGTGTCATGCCTCGAGCATGTGTGCTTGTCAACAACGCAATCGTTGCTACACTCATTTCTGAACTAACTACTAGAGATGTATGTGCTATCACAATCGATGTATCTGTTGGAAACCTCAACAGAAAATACGTTTATTGTTCGGTTTATTTACCGCATGATGAACCATCCCCTACGGATGCTTTCAAACAAGTCATCGCATACTGTACTACAAAAGGCCTTCCGCTAATTGTTGGCAGTGATGCTAATGCTCACCATATCATCTGGGGCAGCTCAGACATTAACTTGAGAGGCTCCAGTTTAATGGAGTACTTAAGAAGTACAGATCTTGCATTACTTAACATAGGCAACCGCCCAACCTTCATGGTATCTGATAGAGAGGAAGTGTTAGATATAACGCTTTGCTCTAGCAGAATTAGTCACGAGCTGACCAATTGGCATGTGTCAGATGAAGAATCTTTATCTGACCATCGCTATATCTTTTTTGAACATTTAAATGTTACTTCGCAAACATTGCGTTTCAGGAATCCTCGGTCAACAAACTCATCATTTTACTGATTTGATTGCGGTCAAATTTCATGGATACTCACCATCCATTGACACTCCAATTGATTTAGATGATGCCGTTGATACTACAACGACCTTTATCATGGAAGCTTTTGAAGAAGCATGCCCTCTACGGTCTGTGAAGATCACAAGAGGAACCCCTTGGTGGAACTCTGATCTGGCGAAACTCAGGAAACAATGTAGAAAGTGTTGGAACAGACGACGTTCGGCTGGTTCGGAGGCTTTCAGGTCAGCTCGCAAGGCCTACAGGAAAGCTCTCCGGTCTGCTGAACGATCCGGCTGTAAAAACCTTTGCACAAATGTTTCCAGCCTGAGTGAAGTCAGTCGGTTAAACAAAATCGTTGCGAAATCTAAGTATTTCCGGGTGAACGAACTTCGTTTGCCAAATGGCGATCTGACTTCCTCTGATGAGGAACTTCTGGAATACTTATTCAGCACACCCTTCCCTGGATGTGTGGATATTACATCTTCGGATGAACCTGATGTCTTTTCTTGTAGTTATGATTCTTTAGCTTTGGCTCGGAGTATTGTAACTATAGAATCGATTGAGTGGGCTCTTGATAGCTTTGCTCCTTTCAAATCTCCTGGGGCAGATGGGATTTATCCTGTTTTGCTTCAGAAGGGATTTGATTATTTCAAACATGTTTTGAAAAAACTACTTGTTTGCAGTTTTGCTACAGGGTATATTCCCAAATTCTGGCGGGATATTACTGTAAAGTTTATTCCGAAAGTGAGTCGTGCGTCGTATGAAGAAGCAAAGAGTTTCAGATCTATCAGTTTGACCTCTTTTCTTCTGAAATGCTTAGAACGCATTGTGGATCATCACATCCGTGGTGTTCATCTGGTCAACGTGCCTCTTCATGTGAACCAACATGCCTACCAATCTGATAAGTCCACTGTGACTCTTTTACACAAGGTTGTTTACGATATCGAGAAAGCATTCGCTCAAAAGCAGTCTTGTCTGGGTGTTTTCTTAGATATCGAGGGTGCCTTTGACAACGTACCTTTCGATGCCATATTGGAAGCCGCACGGAGTCATGGTATATCTCCAATGATTTCCAATTGGATTCACCAAATGCTCAAAAACCGATACCTCTTCTCGACATTGCGTCTAGCAGGGATTAGGAAATTCAGTGTTTGTGGATGCCCCCAAGGAGGAGTCTTATCACCGCTTTTGTGGAATCTCGTAGCAGATACGCTATTGAGGCAACTCAATATTAGCAGTTTTCCTACTTATGCGTTTGCCGACGACTACCTAACATTGTTAGGGGCTGTCCATTAATTACGTAAGGGAATTTTAGCGGTTTTTCGACACCCCCTCCCCCCTTGTAAGATTTTTTGTATGAGAACCCAAAACTTTTTGTATGACGCGTAAGATTTTTCAAACCCCCCCTCCCCCTATAAACCCTTACGTAATTCATGGACAGCCCCTTAGTTGGTATGTGCATCAGCACCCTTTTCGACCGGATGCAACGCGCCCTTGAGGTAGTTGAGGGTTGGTGTCGTCAATATGGCCTTTCGGTTAATCCGAGTAAAACATCTATTGTTCTTTTCACGGAAAGGCGAAACCGAAATGGCGTTCGACCTTTGCGTCTCTTTGATTCTGAAATCTATGTGACTGAACAGGTAAAGTACGTTGGAGTCATTCTTGATTCCAAGCTTTCCTGGACACCTCACATTGAGTTCAGAATCAAGAAAGCTTGTATGGCCTTCGGGCAATGCCGGCGTACTTTTGGTACAACTTGGGGTCTAAAACCCAAGTATATCAAATGGATTTACACAACTGTGTTTCGGCCAATATTGGCTTATGGATGTCTTGTGTGGTGGCAAAAGGGTGAAGTGAGAACGGTCCAATCAAAATTAGGCCATCTCCAAAGGATGTGCTTAATGGCGATGTCTGGAGCGTCCTCTTCAACTCCCACGGCAGCGCTCGAAGTTCTCTTTGACGTTGCCCCACTACACATGCATCTCAAACAAGAAGCACTTTCTTGCACTTTCCGTCTACGGGTACTCGGCCTACTAGAGGAAACTCCTGTGAACCGCACATCAACACACACCTCGTTGTTTCCACTTTTGGTGAATTGGGACAAAATTGTTCTTTCTCCAAGTGATCTTACAATTGCTTGTAATTTTCCATATAGGACATTTTCCACGAAATTCCCTTCCCGGGAAGAGTGGACATCTGGTTATCTGGAAAAAAGTATTTCAGACGGCATCGTATGTTACACTGATGGCTCCCTTCTCGAAAGTCGAGCAGGTGCTGGTGTTTATTCTCGTGAGCTAAGGCTGTATCAGTCTTACTCTCTTGGTAGACACTGTACCGTTTTTCAGGCCGAAATCTTTGCTCTTTTGTGCGGAGTACAATCAGCACTTCATCAACACGTAATGGGCAAAGTAATATACTTCTGTTCAGATAGCCAGGCTGCTATTAAAGCACTTGCTTCGGCCAACTCTAAGTCGAAGGTAGTTATCGCTTGTCGAACTCAAATCGAGGAGCTGAATTCAGCAAACGCTGCTCCCCTTGTATGGGTACCTTGCCATTCTTCCATCGCTGGAAATGAATTGGCTGATGAGTTAGCTCGCACTGGAGCATCACATGACCTCATTGGCCCTGAGCCTATTCCGATATCGAAGTGTTGGGTAAAGCTTCAGATTCACACTTGGGCTGTCACTCAACACAGACAATATTGGAATAGTTTGGAGTCATGTCGTCAAACCAAATTGTATAGTGCTGAGCCATCTCCAAGGGTGGCGAAGTATCTTGCAAATCTGTCAAAGCAGAATTGCAGCATTCTGGTCAAAGCATCGACTGGCCACTGCCGACTCAGCTATCACATGGCGAATATTCAGCGAGCTGATTCATTTGCATATGATAGCTGTGAATCCGATTATGGAACTTCGTATCATTTGATATGTAACTGTCCAGTTTTTCCGCAACTGCGTTTCCGAATATTCGGTTAACACTTATTAAGTGGAACTGACTTCAGAAACATGAATATTCAGGATATTCTGTTGTTCTTAACCCGCTGTGGTAAAGAGCTATAGGCTCTCTTTCGCTGTATGCGTTATTACAGTGCCCTTTTCAGGGCGCTGTTTGAACCCATTGTGGTACGCTTGTGCGTTAGTACCCTCTTCCAGGGTATTTTTCCTATTTCTCTACCTGTCCCTATCCCCATCCAAATCCTTTTTCCTTCCTTTTCCCTCAGGTAGATGATGAGATAGGCTGTTATTTTGGCGATGGCACAAATGTCCCAAATGGAGGATAACGTGCCTCTGGAGCCGGCCTTCTGATACCTGATACCCATCCACAAGAAAGGCGACAAGTTAATGTGTGAGAACTTTCGAGCGATTCCCATTTCGAATGCCGCCTACAAAGTGCTATCCCAGATCATCTTCCGTCGTCTTGCACCTAAAGTATATGAGTTCGTGGGAAGTTACTAAGCCGGTTTCATCGACGGCCGGTAGACAACGGACCAGATCTTCACCGTATGGCAAATGCACCAGAAATGCTGTGAATACCAGGTCCCAACGCACCACTTGTTCATCGACTTCAAGGCGGCATACGACAGTATCGAACGCTCAGAGCTATGGAAAATCATGGACGAGAACAGCTTTCCCGGGAAGCTTACCAGACTGATAAGAGCAACGATGGACGGTGTGCACAACAGCGTAAGGATTTCAGGTGAACTATTCAGTTCATTCGAATCTCGACGGGGACTACGACAAGGTGATGGACTTTCCTGCCGACTTTTCAACATCGCCCTGGAAGGTGTTATGCGACGAGCCGGGTTCAACAGCCGGGGTACGATCTTCACGAAATCCGGCCAATTTGTCTGTTTTCTGGATGAACTGTACACCCGCCTGAAACGTGAAGCAGCAAAAGTCGGACTGGTG
This sequence comes from Aedes albopictus, assembly GCF_035046485.1. NCBI lineage: Eukaryota > Metazoa > Arthropoda > Insecta > Diptera > Culicidae > Aedes > Aedes albopictus. The sequence continues at coordinate 162,068,346 of NC_085137.1, forward strand.
GTGAATGCGGCTAAGACACAGTACATGCTGTTTGGTGGGTCTGAACGAGACCGGACAAGTCTTGGCAGCGATGTTACGATAGACGGGGATATTTTCGAGGTGGTAGAAGAATTCGTCTACCTCGGTTCCTTGCTAACGGCTGACAATACAATACAATGAAATACGAAGGCGCATCATCAGTGGAAGTTGTGCCTATTAATGGCTCCAGAAGAAGCTGCGGCAGAGCCCACGACATTTTTTATTGTATGAACAAAAGACCACTTGGGGAGGGGGTTAGGAATCTCCCAAAAAATGGCCACGTGGTTCATGGGCAGCCCCTTTGCAGAAACAGTAGTATGGTGTAAAAGTGAACAGTGTTTTCTTCCTTATACGAAACCCCCCGTTCCATCGAGCCACAGCCAAATACAGCGTGTTACACCATAACTAGGTCATTTTCCACCTAATCACGTGTCGGTTTTGTATATTGAACAGGAAATTAGTACTACCGAGCTCACCGCAAGCCGGATAAATTGTCGGTGCGAGTGTTGGAACCCCAGAATGGCTCGACATGGTACCTACCATACACACCATGTTTACAAGCAATTCTACACCGATATTCGCAATTGCCTTCATTGCTCATCCGTTCGTTATGGAGTGCGGCATAATCTCGTCGTTGCCGTCGTCGTCGTCATATCAGGCTCGCTTTCGAAGTTCATCTCTAAGATAATCTAATTTCCTGTCAGCTGATGGCACGCGTCAATCACGGCTCTCTGGCTGGGATGCTTGTCAGGTTCTAGCTCCCGCTGTATCCTAACACCAAAGGGCACGACATGTGACACATCGATCATTATAATCGACATCAGATTCTAGAGCTCAGCTGGAGTTTGGGTAACGATTCAACCGTGATAATTTCCAGATTGATTCGCTAATGGCATTTTGATCGCACCAAATATGCGAATATATGAAAAGTCCCAAAAAAATGAAATGACCACGTGGTTTATGGACCATTTGGACCTAACCATTTGGAGCCGAAGGGGTCACATATGACCTCAACATAGAAACGGCTGTATAAATTCACCCATTCGATGAAACAGAATACTTTCTTCGGCAAAATTGTTGCAAATTGAGTCCTCTATTAGGGAAAAATGATAATATTTGTATTTGGGACTTCATTTAAAACCTAGAACATCCTGAACACCATGAAATTTGGAAAAACGAAATAATTGACATACCAGTTGTTCTAAAAGCTGAGCTTGGATGCGGTTCACGTTTATATGTATTCATTTAGCCTTCGTTAAGAGTTTCAAAAGGTGTTTTATATTCTGGGAAGTTCTAGGTGTTCCAAACTGTCCTATAGTGAAGTCCTTCAAATCTACAAGAATAAATTTATATATTTTCGTCAAAAATAATAGCATTGCATAACCTACTGGGATCCGTGAAGCTCTTGACATCTATAATGTCATTCATAGACACTATAGGGATATTCCAGGTCAGCCAAACTACCTTGGAGTTCAGAACTTCAGGTCTACACTTGTAACAGTAGCCATATTTGTTATACTGAGTAACGTTGCATAATCAACCGCAGTTGCTGGTGCAACCAGAAGTCTACTAGCTTATTTTAAGCCTTAAGGGTCGTTCAAACTGTTCTATAATGAAGTCCTTCAAATCTACAAGAAAATCTTTATGTGTTTTCGCCATTGCATAAACTGCTGCGATCCGCGATGTTCTTGAAATCTCAAATATCATTTAGAGACACTACAGGGATATTCCAGGTCAGCAAAACTACCTTGGAGTTCAGGACTTCAGGTCTACACTCGTAACAACAGCCATATCTGCTATACTGAGCAACGTTGCATATTTATCCGTGGTTACTGGACTAATCTGAAGTCTACTTTTTATTATAAGCCTTTGGGACATTCATGTTCGTCGAAACTGTTCTATTATGAAGTCCATTAAACCTACAAGAAAAACTTTATGTGCCTTCACCATAAATAATAGTATAACATAATTTGCTGCGATCCGTGAAGCTCTTGAAATCTCAAATGTCTTTTAGAGACACCATGGGAATGTTCCAGGTCAGCCAAACTATCTTTGAGTTCAGAACTTCAGGTCTTCTCTCGTAACATCAGCAATATCTGACATACTGAGTTAGGTTTCATAATCAATCACTATATATTATTCTAAAGTTTAGCTCTTGATAGTAACAGTAGTTATTCTCACAATGAACTTTAAACTGTAATCTTTAATCCACCCGGCATATCATGAGTAATTTCAAGATTGTTTTCAGATATTCCAGACATGAGAGATTACAAATCGTAACTTTGTTTAATGAAAGAAGTTACTGTTACACCCATAGACTTTAAGATCTAAACTCAAGAACAATTTGGATGACCTAGGATATCCCGAATGATCTGATACTATCTAATGAACTTTCAGAAGACTTACTGGACATGGTAGATTACAAATCGTAGCTTTGTATAATGGAAGAAGTTACCGTTATACCCGCAGACTTTAGGATCTAAACTCAAGAACAGTTTGTTTGACCTAGGATATCCCAACTGATCTGATACTGTCCATTGAAAATTCAGAAGACTTACTGGACATGATAGATTACAAATCGTAGCTTTGTATAATGAAAGAAGTTACCATTACACCCGTAGGCTTTAAGATCTAAACTCAAGAACAGTTTGGTTGACCTAGGATATCTCGACTGATCTGATACTGTCTCTTGAACTTTCAGAAGACTAACTGGACATGACAGATTACAAATCGTAGCTTTGTATAATGAAAGAAGTTACCGTTATACCCGCAGACTTTAGGATCTAAACTCAAAACAGTTTGGATGTAACACCCATTAACTTTAAGATCTAAATTCAAGAACAGTTTGGATGACCTAGGATATCTCAACTGATCCGATACTGTCTGTAAACCTTTCAGAAGACTTACTGACCATGATAGATAACAAATCGTAGCTTTGTATAATGAAAAAAGTTACCGTTACACCCGTAGACTTTAGGATCTAAACTCAAGAACAGTTTGGATAACCTTGGATACCCCGAATGATTTGATACTGTCCACTGAACTTTCAGAAGACTTACTGGATATGATAGACTACAAATCGTAGCTTTGTTTAATGAAAAAAGTTACCGTTACACCCGTAGACTTTGGGATCTAAGCTCAAGAATAGTTTGAATGACCTAGGATATCCAGAAAAATATTCTGCATAATATTCTACCGTTTTCATAATATTGACCACCAAAACTACAGAAAAACGTAGAAAAAACTCTATAATAACATTATTATTATTATTTAAGGCCATGCCACGGTTTTTTTGGGACGGAAGACAGTGTCATCATTAGAACATTCGCCGTTTCACCTTACTAAGAGGATAGAATGCCATCCTCATCGGTTCAGTTTTGCATAATTACCTGAGCGTGTACCATCTCAGTTGCCAATTATCATGCATGGCATGGGTATGGTTTGCTTAGGAAAGAATCCTAGGCCCCCACCAAACCCCCTCGAACCCTCAGAGGCACATTGAAAAGCCGCTGATCCCCCTGGAACCCCATGAGATGTCCCTGAGACCTCCTGAAGCACCCGCAGACTCCCTGGAACCCCATGAAATCTGGTGGGACCACCTTTAACACCCCTGAGACTTCCTATTACTCCCTGAACCTCCCTGAAATACTCGGAGACCCCATGAAACGCCCCCGAGATCCCCTGGAATCCTAATGAGAACCACTGAAGCGCCCCTGAGACCCCCTGTTGTAACATGCATCGAGTGCGGCCCTAAAACTCCTCGAGATCCCCGGAACCTCCCTTTGCTTTTTCGGGAGTACTTGGGGACCGTTCAATAACCACGAAGACTATTAAGGCGGAGAGGGGTGGTCTGGCTAAACATGGAGATATGAGATCATCTTCCCAGAGTTTTAGAGTAACGTCGGCATATTAACAGAGCCCTATACAGTAGACGCTCGGTCGGTGCAAACGGTTTAACTGCAATGCTTTTTAACTGCAAGTCCGGTAAGTGCAACAATTTTGCAGTTATCGCACCGCCATCAGTCAAAATGGTGCGCGATGTTAGCCCAAATGAACAGTCGGATGAAGTTCGCGTTCATTTTACGTCAATTGATGGTTTGTTGACACTGTCAGGCGTTGCAGTTATCGGATTTTCGGTCGCTAAGTGAAACGTAAACATGTTGCAGTTATCGAACGTCTACTGTATCCTCGACTTTTTATTGGTTCACGTTTCATTGTAAGTTCTACTACAGTTTTTCCACACAACTGTGTCCATTCACTCACTATCGAAACATTCACAGTGGGAAAAATTGAACCCGAAACACGACTAAATTCATTTTCTCAGCTGGGTAACGGGTTCTGCCAACGGCTGAGACCATTTTCGCTTGGAAAAAGTGTGCTGAATCGATTGGTGGGGGTCTCGTTGGCCGGGGGCCTCACTCTGGCCAGCTAGAGGGCCGGAATCAATCCGAGTTCCTTACGGAAAGCAAAATCATTGTCATCCAAGAATACTTTCGCACCAGATATTTATTCTGAAGCCGCAAATCAGAAGTCAACCGCACTCCGGATAATATCAGTTGCATATTATGGTCCAATTGTGGTTCCGGAACAATCCAGGACAACCCGGAACATTAGGGTGGGGCTAATTTTAAAAAATCTCTCTGGGATATGATTTCCCAAATGGAAATGCTTCTAACATCTTTCTGGGATACTTCCAGAATCTTTCTGAGTTGCTTCCAGATATCTTCTAGGTTGCTTCTAGAATCTTTCTGGGATGCTTCTAGTTTTTTAAGGATGCTTCCTGAGTTTTTCTGCGATTCTTCCAGATTTCTTCTAGGATGCTTTCCAAATTCTTCTGGGATACTTCCAGATTTCTTTTGGAATACTTCTAGATTCCTTATAGGATGTTTGCAGATTCGTTCTAAGATGCTACGAGAATCTTTCTGGAAGGCTTCCAGAATACTTTAGGTATTCTTCCAGAATCCTTCTGGGGTGCTTTCAAAATACTTATACGTTGTTTCAAGAATCCTGGGATTCTTCCAGATTCTTCCTGGGATGCCACCAGATTTCTAATGAGATGCTTTCAGAATTTTTCTTGGCTGCTTCCAAATTTTTTCTGGGTTGCTTTCAAACTCCTTATGGAAAGCTTCCAAAATCTTTCTGGGATGCTTCTAAAGTCCTTGAGGTATGCTGCCAGAATCCTACTATTACATAATTTCAGGGATACTTCCAGAATCATGCTTCCAGGATTCTTCTGACTCTTTTATAAATGCTTCAAGAGTACCTCTGGATAGCTTTCGGAATCTTTCTGGGATGTTTTCAAATTCCTAATGGGAAGCTTCCAGATTCATTCTGGGATGCCTTCAGAATTGCTTGCAGATTGTTTGTGATACTTTCAGATTCCGGGATGCTTCCAGAATTCTTCTGGGATGCACCAGATTTTTTCCTGGGATAGTTTAAAATTCCTTCTGGGATACTTCTAAAATTCGTCAGGGATGCTTCAAAAATCCATTAAAATGCTTTCTTCAAATTTCGTTTTCATTGCTTCAAAAATCTTTCAGGTATTCTTCCAGAAACCTTCTGGGATGCTTTCAAGTTGCTTCAAGGATGCCTACAAATTCCTTATGAGATGTTTCCAGAAACGATCTGGGTTGTTTCCAGAATCCATTTAGTATGCTTCTAAAATCTATCTGGAATTCTAGAAACATTCTTGAAATTAGTCTTGAACCATCCTAGAGGAATTATGGAAGCATCCTAAAAGGAATCTGAAAGGGCCACTTCAAGGTTTCAAGGATTCTGGAAGCATTCATTTAGAAATCTGAAAGCATCACAGGAGGAAACAGGAAGCATCCCAAAACGAATCTGGAAGAAACTCATAGGGAATTTAAAAGCATCGCAGAAAGATTATGGAAGCAACCCAGGAGAATTGGCGAAGCATCTCCAGGGTATCTACTCATACTCATAAGACAAAATGAAATTCTGTAAGTTTTCCAGGTTTTAACAGGGTTAATTAAACTTGAGTTTTGTTATATTTCCAATTTGTAAATCAGTCTATATTTTATAAAATATAAATACCTGGAGGCAATGAATGTAAGAAATTGATCTTTTTTTTAAATATGCAAACAAATTTTCATTAATTAGGTTAAAATAAACGGGAGATTTGTATGAAAGCTCGTAAGGAAACATAAATAAGTTGATAAGTGAATATGATTTTCGGAATCCTTCAAAAATAATGGCTAAAAAGTTCAAAAGTAGCATTTGGAATTTTTTGTTTCATAAAACCCTTAGAGAAAAAATATTTAAATTCTCGAAAAAATCAGATAAAAGTTATTCAGAAATCCAGAAATATTTTTGGTAATGGTATAATGTTTTTTCCAGTATCACTTTTAGAAGCGCTTGAAAATGCGATTGAAAAACTTTATGTCCTGATCAATACAACTTAATAATCCAATCCAGATTATTCCTGCGATCCATTTTTTTTACGATTTCTCTAAGGATTTGTCAAGAAATTTATTTTGAATGGTTCCCTATAATTTCAGCCCCGAAAAATGTATTTCAGAGATAGATTCAGTTTAGTTTAAGAAACTGAAAATGTTTGATTAACTTATAACAATTGATTTCAAAATTCAAAACGGATTTCTAGTATTTGTTTTATTCGCTACGAAATGTACCCCGAAGTTCTCTAAGTATTCCAGGTTTTCCCTGTTAAATATAATTACCTGGAGATTCCCGGTTTCAGGTGTTTTTCAAGTAGTAGACACCCTGGTTTCAAGGACTCTGGAGCATCCCAGAAGAATTCGGAAAGCATTCAAAAATGAATCTTGAAGCATTTCCAAAGAATTCTGAAAGCAACCCAGATGGATTCTGGAAGCAGCTTATAAAGGAATCTAGAAGCATCCATGTTGGATTTTGAAAGCACACCCGAAGGATTCTGGTAGCATCCTGGAACGAATCTGAAAACTATAAAAAATCATGAAGCATTCCAAAAGAATTCTGCAAGCATCCCAGAAGGGATTCTGGAGGCATCTCAGAAGGTAAAGTAAAAATTTTGCTAGAGCAAACCTTCAAAAAACGTTTCATATTTAATTTTCAATCATAATTTTTCTAGACTAAATCGGCGATTCTAGAAACCAGTTGAGCCAAATTTGTGGTCAAAATTGCGTTGCGAGATGTTTGAAAAAAAAAAATGTCATATTTTGGTATCCAACCCAAAAAATACCAAAATACGACATTTTTTTCAAATATCTCAGAAACCGATAGAGATATCGCAATTTTAAGCTCAAATTTGGCCCTATTTTAAAATCACCGATTTAGTCTAAAAAAATTATGTTTGAAAATTTAGTTTGAAATGTTTTTTAAAGGTTTGCTGTAGAAAAAAATCACTTAAACCCTTTGCGCCACCCCTAAAGATCAACCAAAATCACTCATTTTTGTACAGCTTACTTATTTCGACTAGTAGATCGATTTCCATTTGGGAAATCATATCCCAGAGGGATTTTTTAAAATTAGCCCCACCCTAATGTTCCGGATTGTCCCGGATTGTTCCGGAACCACAATTGGACCATAATATGCAACTGATATTATTCGGAGTGCGGTTGACTTCTGATTTGCGGCTTCAGAATAAATATCTGGTGCGAAAGTATTCTTGGATGACAATGATTTTGCTTTCCGTAAGGAACTCGGATTGATTCCGGCCCTCTAGCTGGCCATGGTGAGGCCTCCGGCCAACGAGACCCCCACCAATCGATTCAGCATGCTTTTTCCAAGCGAAAATGGTCTCAGCCGTTGGCAGAGCCCGTTACCCAGCTGAGAAAATGAATTAAGTCGTGTTTCGGGTTCAATTTTTCCCACTGTGAATGCACATTGCACAATGGGTCCAGAGCCGTGTTTACGAAGACAAAAATGTTTGTGCCTAAACCATAAGTTTTAGATACATGGTGTCTTTGGGAAAGTTTCTTCTTATTTTTCGACCTTTTTTCTCATTATTGTGAAATTAGGGTGGTCCCTCTAGTTTCGCTGATCCAAACATCTGCTTTTTAATAGTTTTATATACGTTCACAAAATGTTCTACAAAGTTGTAAAAGAACTTATTTGGAACAAGTTTGCCGAAGAAACTATTACTCTATCTCTTATGGTTCCCAACTTATATTTTTTTAAAAGATTCATGTTAGGGTGATCCATGAATTTCAGTTTTCCTGAAATAACTTTTAGTTCGTTCGTTTCTCGTAAATACTTTGTTCCGAGCACTTTTAGAACTATCAACGACGCATATTTTTTCCAAAGAGCTCAAAGTTCTAACTCTCATAGTTAAAAAGATATTGGCATTTTTCTTTGAAAAATCAACTGCTTTTCCATGAAAAAAAATCGTATTTTCAAAATTCAATAAAAAGCTTTAAACAAAAAAGGTACCTACAGTTTTTTCACCATAAATAGAACAGAGTACGATCTTTCCAATGCAACCGGGAGATTGGAAATCCATTTGCTCCTTTTTGAGATATAACATTTTGAAAAAAAGTAGTTTTTCGAAGAAAAATTGCCATTATCTTTTTAACTATGAGAGTTAGAACTTTAAGCTCTTTGGAAAAAAATATGCGTCGTTGATAGTTCTAAAAGTGCTCGGAACAAAGTATTTACATGAAACGAACGAATTAAAAGTTATTTCAGGAAAACTGAAATTCATGGATCACCCTAACATGAATCTTTTAAAAAATTATAAGTTGGGAACCATAAGAGATAGAATAATAGTTTCTTCGGCAAACTTGCTCCAAATAAGTTCTTTTACAACTTTGTAGAACATTTTGTGAACGTATATAAAACTATTAAAAAGCAGATGTTTGGATCAGCGAAACTAGAGGGACCACCCTAATTTCACAATAATGAGAAAAAAGGTCGAAAAATAAGAAGAAACTTTCCCAAAGACACCATGTATCTAAAACTTATAGTTCAGGCACAAATATTTTTGTCTTCGTAAATACGGCTCTGGACCCATTGTGCATTGGTCGGGCTCTATACAAAGGGGCGGCCAAAACTCTCAAAAAACGAAATTGATATTTTTAAACTTTTTTTCGCCTTATAACAAAGATAATGTATTGTAGTTTTATGATTCTTAATCAAAAGCATACCAGCTTTTGCATTTCAATGACATTTTCACTGCCAAAGTGGTCTAAGTCATAAAATTGAAAAATGAATTATTCGAAAAAAGTAAAATAATAATATTTTGAGAATGGAATATATGTTTTATGTTATACAGCATAAGAAAGCTTGTTATTGGACTGTTTAAATGCTCGTATGGTGCAAAATAAATATGTCACAAAACTTTTCAAATTTTCATATATTGTACCATAGGAATTTTGGTAATTTTTAAGTTGAAAAACGGTTCGTGTCGTCACGTGTCGCCGCAATTTCGAATAGTACATCTTAAACATGATGCTTAGGGCTGCATAAAAACGTTTAAACTTTTTGCAGAAATTTGCAGTTTTTCGAATTAGAGCTATTTGAAAAAGTCATGTTTTTTCATATATTTTACGTTATTTTTCCATTTTTGACTGACATAAAATTTATCTTCCCACATTTTTCACACGTTTTGATTGAACAAACTTGATTGGATTTGATCAAAAGATGATCATTTAATTAAGTTCAAATTGATTTTCTAACAAAAAACCCAAAAAATGTGGGGTGTACTGATTTATACCGTTTTTGAAATTATTGAAGTTACGTAATTTTTGAATACCCCTTTTTAAACACTAAAAATACTATATAACATATCTAGACAACCTATAACTTCGATTAAACACATAAAAAGAGTTTTGGCCGAACTTTATCTTTTTCCGACCATTGTGGAATGACGAGGAAAATTGTTGTCGGGGTAACCGTGAGGAAAAGCAAGTTTTCAGCGAGTTATGCAAATATTCACTGTGCAAAAAATATTTTCACGGACGTTTAAAAAGTCATGCAATCGTCAATAAACACCAGCGAGTATTTTCTATACAATTTCCATTCTTATAATATTCCATTGTAGGTGAGACGACTGAAGAATGCATGAAAAACATCAATATGTACAGCCCTATCCAAAGCACTGTGAGGCCCTGTCGAATGGAACGCAAATATTTAAGCTTGAAAATTGGGGAATTTTTTTCCCATTCACTCAAACAATGCATGCAAAGAAATTTCCAACATCAACAGCAAGGTGAAGGAAGTTGTTCAGAAGTTTACCGTTCAATTCAACGAGCATGATGATGATGATGATGATGATGGCACAACAAATCTGCGCGAAATTGTAAGTAAACATTCACATTCAAGTCGATCTGCGCTATATGGAAAAACGGGAAAAACGGAAACGGAGGAGCCGGGCTGTGACGAAAGCTCACACTCAACGGTTTCTAATTGCGTTTCCGTCCTGGGCGTGTGTGTGCTGAATGGTGTGGCTTCCGCTCACGCAATGCTGAGCACACAATGAATGGGACCCGAAGTGTGTTTGTCCTCCTCGATCTCTGATACTTGCAGGTCAAATCCCGCCTGTCGGATCGGAGAAGTGCACAGGAAGAGCGTAATCATACTTTTCCTTAGTGGTTATCATTGAAATGGGATTATTTTATTGTCTCGGTTAGGAATCGTGTGCACATTGTGCTGCTCATTGTGATGGGCGAGGTGATTTTGTATGCAATGGAGGTCCTAGCTTGGACGTCGTTTCTACTTAGGATCTGGCATCTGCATGCCATGGCGTTAGTCGTCAAGTAAAATTTCAAACTTCTCTATCTCGGGATCCAGAGCAAAGAGAAAAGTGTCATCTTCGTCAAAGTTCTTCAGGAAGTCAAGAGCTATCTGGTGATTCACAAATTAGTTTGTTATTTCGCTACTAGGTAGCTCTAGACGTCAAGTAAAGTTTCAAACTTCTCTATCTGGAGATCCAGAGCAGATAGAAAAGTGTCGTCTTCGGCAAAGTTCTTCAGGAAATCGTTTCATAAGAAATGAGAAATATTTTTCTGACTTCCAGTCTCAAAATATGTCAAGTAGCCTGGGATGATCGAATGCTTTTAACTATTTTTTCTCGATTTCACAACAAAACAACAAACTGCTTGTCTGTCTCGAAAGCAAACATATGTGTCTCAGACAGATTATGGAAAGCTTAGTCCTAATCCGGGATCAGATTTGCTCCAGCACAATACAATTTTGAGCTATACCTCAATGTACATGGAAAAATAGGCGATTTTATGCTTTATGGCTGCAAGTCACCAAGTCAAACAAGAACTTCAAGACAGCACCTTTACCCATCTATTCCGAGAAAAAAAATGTAAGCAGCCACACTAGAGGCAAGATTACTGAAGGCGATAAGTGAAAATCGATATCGATAAATCGAGGGTAAGTCCTGGTGGATTTCTTAAAGATATTCCTGGAGGAGTCCCTAAATGAAATCCTGGAGGAATGCCTAGATGAATCCCTGGAAGAATCCCTTTAGAAAACCCTGAAGGAAATTTTGCAGGAATGCCTGAAGGTATTTCTAGAAGAATTCCTGGAGCAATTCCTATAGCAATCCCCAGGGGATTGCCTAGAGGATTCCCTCTAGAGGAACATCTGAAGGAATACCTGGAGGAAGCCTGGAAATTCCTGGAGACTTGCCTGTAAGAATTCCTGGAGGAATCTCTAGAGAAATTTCTTGTGAAATCTCTAGAGGAGCTCCTGGAGGAATCCCTGTATAAACTCCATGAGGAATTCTTGGAGACATCTCTTGAGGAGTTTCTGGAGGATGGAATTCCTGGAGGAATTCCTTGAGAAATCTCTGGGAGATTTCCAAGAGAGAATTTATAGCGGAATTTTTAGGTGAATTCCAGAACGAAACCCAGTAGACGAATCCCTGAAGGAATTCACAGAGTAATCATGGACTAATTCTGAAGGAATCCCTTGAGGAATTCCTGGATGAATCCCAGGAAAATATCCAAGGATCAATTTCTGAGGGAATTGCAAAAGGAGTTTCTGAAGGAAATCCTGAAAGAATCCTGAAAAGAGTACGTAGAGGAACTCTTGGAGGAATCCTTGCAGCAGATCCTTAAGGAATCCCTGGAGGAGTTTCTGAAGAAACATCAGGAGGAACCTCGGACGCAATGTCAAGGGGAATTGCTGAGGGAATCTCTAAACAGATCCTGGAAAAGTTTTTGAAAGATTTCCAGGAGGAATTCCTGAAGAAATCCCTAGAAGAGTGCTTGCAGGCTTCTTTGAAATAGTCCCGGAAGTTCTCCTGAAAGAATCACAGAAGAAATTCCCGGGTGAATCCCCGGGAGCAATTTCTGAAGAAACCTCATGAGGGAATCACAGGAGAGTTTGCTTAGCAAATTCCTGGAAAAGTTTGTAACCGTTTAGTTACAATTATCCCAATATTATTTTTAATTTGTGCATTTGTTGAGAAACTGTAGTGTTTTTTATAGATTGTGTTTCATGTTGGGTTTGTAGGATTAGTTAGATATGGTATGTGTTAAATGTATTAGATCAACGGGCTTAAATGGGCAGAATAAATCTACTGTGGTAATTAGAAAAAGGATTGAAAATGGATGGGTGGTGATATTCAACAAGGAAGGAAAATAAAGGGAGGATGGAACAAATGGAAAATGAATGGATTGGCTAGACAGAATTTTGGGGAGTCGGCCATTGGTCAGAAGTAAATCGGCGTTTGTGCAAGACATTTGAGCCAAGTTCAAATTGTGCCTATAGTGCCTAAAGTGCCGTGTGCAATCCTGAAGTGAACCACAGTGCGAGGCCAATAGTTCAGCCAGGTAACTGATTTTGAATGCTATTTCGGAAGGCCGTTAGTATGTGCCGTTAGTTGAACATGCCTTGGTCCTCATGACCTTTGTTTGGATTCTATAATCCTTAGATTGCCCAGCCAACTGTGCACGTTCGGCCAAACCAACGATTTCGTTGGTATTGGTCTAACTGACAAGGACCATCTCTCATGCTCCGTAACCGCCGTAGAGAGATGTCTAGGACAGTGAAGTCCTAAAAGTCCGGGAGAACCCTTCTCGGTGTGGCCAATACGATCTCGTCCGTGGCCCGTCGATTGCGTCAACGAAGGGAACGCCGTAGACCCCGAGGCTACCATCCGCCATTGCCTTTGGCCCAATCAAGCGACGCCGCTGCCATTCAGGTGCGCGAGGATCAAGCTACCAAGTCGCCATCTTCCAGCTCACCACCGCCAAAATGGACCTCACCTGCAGCAGCGAGCGCTCGCCAACGTCCTGCAACGCCCCGGTACGTACCAGAACAACGATCCTCACACCACAAACGAGCCCATATTAGCAGTAATAGCCCAATAAAGTTCAGACACCCAGCCTCAGTATTAGATTCAATAAATCCCACATAGACTTTGTATTAAGGGTATGCGGTATAAGATTTTTTCAAAGCGATACGAAACGAAACGGTATGTGAACTTTTTGATGCGATGCGGTACGAAACGAAACGAAATTCAAAAATGTTTCGTGAGATCGATACGAAATCAGAATTTACTCGGTATTTTTCGAAACGAAACGAAATTTTTGTAAAAATTCCGCGGAATTTAGCAGTTTTATCAATTTCGTGCAAATTTGCATTTTTTTTTCTACCGCTGGCGTGAATTGTGTTTCTCTCAGACTCTCATTTGTCACAGTTGGGTGTTAGAACATTTGGGAAGGGGGACCAGTTTACTTGAAACTTTGTACGTGACTAGATATTGTACACATCTCACTGCATACGAACAATCAAGTAAATTGGTGCAAAGTTGACTGTGCTAGCACGCAAAGTGCCCTTTATTAAGGACCTATTGGTCCTCCTGCCCAAATTGTCCCAGATACAATTTTTAACCACAGATATTGAAATTTTCAACAATTACATTAATAACCTAACAAGATTGCTCCAACGACTTAATAAATACGTTGCATCATTGCGATGATGTTATAAAAGTCTCAAACTACAAACGAGCCACCATCTTCAAACCAAACGGTACCTCTACTAGAGATGTAGTGCAAAGAAATCTATTGCATCACTAAGTGAAATTAAGGAAAACCGCTACGTTTCACTTAATATGAAACTTGCAGCGCCGGAATCGAAAGCTCTAGAAGATGCTCTAATGCCGTTTGTTTATCATAATTCTGAAGAAACATAAACTAGATGTTTACCATCAAGCTCTGTGGATAGCGTAACTTCTGGAGAGAGCTTGTAATCTAAAATCCTAATAAAAGTTGATAGATGCTTGAATTTCTCAGAAAATACCCAGTAACCAGTGTGTGTTCAATCTTCAGGTCTTTTGATTCGGGACTTTAGATCCCAAATTCAGGAGCTATCCATTAAGTACGTCACGGTCCTAAGGGGGAGGGGGGGGGGGGTGTTGTGAAAGTATGACAAGCAATGTATTAGGTATAGGAAAAACCCGTACGGGGGGAGGGGAGGGGGATTTCTGAAATTCTCAATTATACTGTGTCGTACTTAATGGATGCTCCCAGGAGTTATTTTGCCGGTTGGCAAGCCTCGTTGGATAAATGTACGACTCGTGCTGAAAAATCTACTTTTTGCAACTCGTTACATAAATAACTATAAGAATACCGCTACGAACTCCTAAATTAACTCTCAAAAAATAAATTAGAATTCCTTTAAAAATCTACTGAACGGAAATTATTTGAGTGTTTCCATTTGAGGTCCATTCCTCACTTTAATGGTGAATCCCTTTCAAAAGTTCTTTTTTTTACATTGGTTCCATCCGGAAATTTAAACAAAATATTATTTTGTTTTCAAAAGCATCCTGCTTTTGAAAAAATGTCTTTATGGTAGGTCCTAGATAAGAGGTACAGGGGATAGACAAAATGATCGGGACAGGCAACATTTTCACTTTTCAAAAAATGTTCAACTAGCTGTAACTTATCGAAAAGTGCATTAAATATTTTTACTGTATGTTCATCATCTAGTTGTGTATCAGTAGTCCAAATTTAGAAAAGATCCGACCATTCTTCACGAAGTTATAAAGATTCTTGAAAAAGGTAAAATTATCCGATAGCCAACTTTGAGCTGTTATATCTCCGGATTCAATGAACCGTATGCAATGAAATTCTGACCATTTATGACTTATATAATGAGCTATGAAAAACCATTGACTTAACTTGATATTCTTAACACGGAAGAAAATTATAACTATTATATTATTTTTCTAATAAAACACCAAATTATCCAAAACATCAACATCGTTTCAAAATTCAAGATGCAAATCATAGTCCATTTAATTTCCCTCTAATTGACTTATATATAAATGTGTTTTGAAGAAAAGTAACAACATAGCCACCAAAAAAATCAAAAAGTAATAGAATACATATTAAAAATTAACCAATTTACAATTTTTTAATTGTGAAAAAAACAAAATCGCTATAATTTTGTCTCTTGTTAAAAACTTCAAGTTAAGTCAAATGTATTCCAGATTTCATTATATAAGTCATGAATGGTCAAAATTTCAATTCAATCGGTTCATTGAATCCGGAGATATAACAGCTCGAAGTTGGCTATCGGAAAATTTTACCTTTTTCAAGAATTTTTATAACTTCGTGGAGAATGGCCCGATCTTTTCCAAATTTGAATAACTGATACACAACTAGTTAATGAACTCACAGTAAAAATTTGAAAATATTTGATGCACTTTTCAAAAAGTTACAGCTAGATGAACATTTATTGAAAAGTGAAAATTTTGCCTGTCCCGATCATTTTGTCTATCTCCTGTATATTCGAGATTTGTTTTGTCTTTATTATAGAAATTTCTTGATTTTGTTTCTGGATATTCGAAATGAATTTATAACAACTTTCAGTAACTTGAGATTAGCAAGATCTCCGATAGATGATATGAACATTTACGATATGAACTTGTTTTCGAAATTTCTTAGACATTCCGCGGAATTCCGTTTAATTTCGTCAAATTATATTTTCTGAAGGCGAAATTTTTAGAATTTGACGAAACGAAACAAAATTCAAATTCATAAATTTCGCCTAGTAGAATTCCGTGGAATTCCGCGGAATTTCGTTTCGAGGTGTATTTGGCGAAATATTTCGGTATACCGCATACCCTTACTTTGTATAACACTTTTTCTATTCTCCAATCACTAAGAATTCCACAGTTTCAGCACCCGTTGTTATGCGTAGCCCCTCCGAATTACCCAGTAGCATGCCGACCCTGTAGACCCAGCTCTAGGAGTCTCATGCAACTGAGCTAGTTATCCGGGAGACTTGGTTTAGCCACTGGGTTGATTGAGCAGTTTGTAAGTCTCAGTTAGTCTCAAGTTTCTGTAGAAATCATTGGATAAAATTCTGAAGAAATTTGTGTCTGCAATAATTTTTAGTCGAATTATTTAAGGAACAATTGAATGGACTCCTAAAGTATTTCTTGTTCAAAATTTTTAAGCAATTCTTGGATTATTTTTTTTATAATCCCTAGTAAATTTTTCGGATGAATTTCTGGAAGACATTCTTGCAGAAATTGAATTATTGAAGCAAGCTTTAGTGGAATTCTGAAAAGAATATACGGACACAGAGAAACAGACGTCACACGTAGAACAAATTTCTTTAAAAAACATCGTCACGAAAACGTAATCGTCCAATGCTGTTTGACCGGGATATCACTAGGTGGCGGCAGTGAGCAAATATCAAACAGGAGCAAAACGAGGGCAGCGCCGCGAGTGGTCAATTGACCAACTACTGAATATTTGAATAAACCGTTAGAAAGGTTTTCGATGAGAAGCGATCAGAGTGTAAGGTCTGTTTCTCTGTGATAACGGGTGGCCACTAAATAACGGGAATGCTTATAGCAGCTGATTAAAAACAATAGAAGCGTCCATAGAGTAAACATTTTTTAGACAAAACCATCGTCTATCTATCCACAAAGTCAGCGTATTTTTTATTTTGTGTCAACTTATTCTGTTCTGCAGAAAACGACATTGAAACAGGAAGCACTACCAAAACGCCTTGGACGGCTCTACTGATTGCTCAAAACAACCGTAAAAAAAAGTTAATAGTAAACCATTATAAAACTAGAACCCGCCCGGTTTTGAATGAATTCCACATTTCGGCATCCCAAGATACAGATCCTGAAGGAAATAGAGGAAAACTAGCAAAACCAATAAGCATGATATCATTTCACAAAATAAAATCTTCTTTTGTGACATGAGCTGGATAAATCAATAGAATGCCTTGTTAAATAACAAATATTTACATCAAATCACATTTACACATTGAACAACATGTAAATGGTTCGTTATAAAAAAAAACAGCACAAAAAAAGTTCAACAATGAACCACAGTGCACAAATTACATCGACACGTTTTGGTGATACGGAAAAATAGCATTTTTTGGAAATTTCTATAAATGTCATTTACGGGAAAAGGCTACAACCAAAGCAAAAAAAAAAAACAAGTCAGTATCCCCATTTTTTCTTATTACTGTTTGAGTGTGTAGATGCTAAAGGTAGCTGAGAAACCATTTATTTTGACCAACGATTTCACAGACGCAGAAAATGCGTGAAAGTAAACTCTGAAAAGTCGTACAAAGCAGTTGCTCCAACATCACTGCAAAAAAATACTGTACAAATTACTACGTTCAACTTTCTTAAATTTTATATTTTCCATGGACGTACATTGTTAAACCTTTATGATAGTTAAATTCAGATTGCCATTTTTAAAGATCATATATTTTTAAGAGCACATTCAAAGCATTCCCGTTATTTAGTGGCCACCCGTTATGAGAAATCCCCGAAGAAATATCTTAAAGGATCTTTGGAGAAATTCCAGAGGAAACCGCGAAAACAGCACTGGAATAATCACTAGAGGAATCTCTAAAGATATCCCAGGACAAATCTTCAAAAAAAATGTCTTGTGGAATCCCTAAATGCATTCATGAAGGAATCGCTGGAAGAATCCATGATGGAATCACTTCAGCAAGCTTTGGAAAAAAGCGTGGAGCAATTGTTTATATTCCTATAGTTTACGGAACAAGGAACAAATCTAAAATAGTCATTTTGATTCCTCAAAACTGCAATGCCGATTTGCATATTTACATATAGGGCGGCCATGCCGCTAAAAAGTCATCTCAGTTCAGCCCCTCTCCCCTGGCCCCCCTCCAGAAAAAAAAATCCTAGTTACGCCAATGATCCCTATACCTATGATGGAGCATGTAGTGGAATTCCTGCAAGTATAAGAAAATCGGGTCCTTTTTTTCCATTAAGAATTAGTGGAATCAAAAGGAATAGTACTTAACCCGATTTCCTTTTACTTCCCCATACCTGTCTCCAACCTCCTACTTAACCCTAAAAGGGATACCTGGGGTCCATTGGACCCCAGGCGCCTTTCAGAGCTCGTCTTTGATGGAACACACTCAGCGAGGTGACGAAACTGAGGCCATGAAGGTATCCATTTTAGGGTTAAACATCCTTTACTTTCCCTCTCCTCCCGTTTCCGTAAAATCTCCTTAATTGTTATCTCTGAGTCTGCCAACTGCTCTGAATACAATTAAATTTCAGGCTCTACCTAAATAGAGGTTACAATGTATCAATGTCACTTATTTCAGTTTGTAGATGGTTGGGCCATTAAAGTTTAATGTTCTGCCAATTGGAGCCAATCTGTTTACCCGATTGCACTAGTCCCACCATGCACGGTAAGCTGCAGTAACTGGATTGAAATGTTATTTGCTGCATCGTGGGGGCAAATAATTAAGCAATTTCATTCCCTTCCATTCTCGCGGTAGTGTATCAATGTACGCAGCTACACGTTAGTTTTTTTTTATTGCACTTGATTCTAGATCTGTTGCGGTGTGGTAGCTCCCCTGGGTTCAAATACAAAAATTCCAATTCGGTATGGAACCCGTTGTTTTGGTCGTTACTTTTAAACTTTACAGCGTGTTTTGTGAGCGCTACAACAATTCGCCATAAAGGCCATCACATCAGCAACACGCTCTAGCACTCACGATGGGGAACGTTAGTAGAGCGAGCGGGTGAAGCCGCCGCCGTGTGGAAATGGAAAAATTGCTACCACTGCACGTGAAAAATGCCAAAATATGTATGTTACTGCTTTCGCAGCAGGACCACACCGCACCACCACCATCAGATCTCCTGACTTTTGGGAAGCAAACGAAAAAAAAAAGCGTTGCCCTTATTTTTCGGTTGCGGCACGTGTTGTTCCTGGGTGGAAATTAATGGATTCCTCGAAGCCTGAAACAGCAAGAATGTGCTAGCTCGGTGCACAACTTCACCGGATGGTTATAACTACATTCAGAGATCGGTGGCCAGGGGAGATTTACTTTGAATGAGATTCGTTATTCTAGGCAGAAGGAAGCGTAGTGGCGCATAGAGTGACCTGACCTGCGATTTTACTCATAAAATAGCAGGGGTGATCTACCTGTAGAGTGATCGAATCGTTCTTACGTTTGAATCAAGAAGCAAGTTTGACTTCTACAGATATTAAGCAAAGTTTAATTATTGGTCAAGGAATCCTTCAGCAATTTCTTCGGAAGTTTTTTTTTCTTCGATAATACCGTGGGTACACAGTCATGGATCACTCATTTTTTTACCTTAAAAAATCTATAAAAATATATAAAAGAAAACAAAAACTACGACTTTGACTAGGTTTTGATTTGAACCCAATAACCAATGATAGCCGAATAACATTTTCTTCAGCCAAAATTTAAAAAAAGCACGCTTAGAGCAAACCTTCAAAAAATATTTAAAATTTAATTTTCAAACTTAACATTTCTAGACTGAATTGTTATTTTAGAACTCAATTGGGCCAAATTCAACCTCAAAATTGCGACATCTTTAGTGGTTTCAGAGATATCCGCCTTTCTCGTGCCTTCGCAACTCCATTTTCGACAAAACTCAAGTAACATGTCGATGAATATCGCACTTTCACACGTTTAACAAAAATTATATGGGTAGTTCTCGCTGAGACCGGCCCACTATTTACACCTTGTCTTCAAAAATGTTTAAGGTGCCGATTTTCTGAATGCCCTCGCCCAAAAAGTAAGAAAAATGTCTTTGGTTACTCAAATTGATGGACCCCCCGTTAGTTAGAGCCACAACATTTTTTGCAGACCCCTCGATTTTGGTCAAATGGTGGCTCACTTAAACCGTTATAACTCGAAAGTTTCTCCAACAATCACCTCAAAACGAATTGTTGTTGAAAAGAGGAAAGATATAGCTACTGTTCACAGCATGAGCATGAGCATGAGCATGAGATGACCGTACAATTCGTAGTTGCTACTTTGTTACTGACCAGAACAGTCAACATTGCACAGGGAACCAAAAGGATGGGGCCTGGGTGAAGCTTTCCATCCTCAATGTGCAATTTTGAAGGTTCAAAACTATATATTGTTAGTACCGGCGCCGGCCACGTCCTTACGGTCATCGGGGAAGGGAAGGAATACTAGTGTGACATCCGTTGCTACTAGAGACCGTGTGTACCTCCGCATCCCCACGGTTGTCACAGGAAGGAAGTGTGTTACAAGGGAAGGGAAGCGATAGAAAGTTACATAGATCTGGATTCACATTGGTTAGTGATGTGAGCTATGCAACCCTTGATATGATTTAGTCTTCCGCCAGCCGGCTGTCGGAAGAATACAATATTTTTATTGTATGTTTGTGTATTAAATTAAATTATTTACCGGGTATAAATAATTTTTAAACCATGCTTAAGTCGAATCAGTCAGAAAATAACTGTATGCAACTCCGGTCAGTGCTGAAAAACCGGAACCCGCTTTACGGAAGCTTTACGAAAAAACGGACAACTAAATAACTAAAATCGTTGCTTTTCAGTTTCACCTATGTTCTTGTATTACTCTTTTTCGCGTTCACGTGTTAATAAGATTGCGGATAATAAAACCGTTGTACATATTTATTATCCGCGAATTTTCGCGACGCGTAATATAAGTTGAAGATGTGATGAACAAAAAAATATAGTTAAAAAACCTAAATTAAGGTACTCGGCGCGAATAAATCGACGCGGAAAACGTGGTCTACTTGTCACTGAATCGTACGGTAATCTTAACCTTTCTAAAGAAAGAGAAACTTCGCCGTTTTGATCGTTGGTTGTCTGCTTACAAATCTGAAATAAAATAAAAAATAGTATTAAATTGTGATACGTTCTCCACTGTTATATTTTTTAACAATTTATATATAAGTTAAATTTACCTCCATCCCTCTGAAACAAACGGTATATTAGCAGTGAACAATGAATAGAATAAAACAATAAATTGATAAATAGTGATAAAAAGTACACCAAGTGTTGATCCTGGAATGTTCCTGCATTTAAATAAACCAGGCTGGGAAATAGCAAGATCAAAATTTGATATGGTAGATCTTACACCGTAACGCACCATTCCAAGGTGATTTACCCACGTTACGGGTTGAAAGATAGAGCTACTATTTACAATAATAAAAGTTGGGTCGGCCATATTGATTTTGGCCGCCATCTTGGATTTTTATACCAAAACATTTTTTTCACCATGAGGGCAACCACCGATTTTCAAAATTTTTGCAACAATTGAAAGCTGGGACATTTATACATAACATATAAAAAATTAAAGATGTCTTTTTCTTCTTTCAAAAGTTATCTGCCGTTTTGTAAATCATGCCACTTTTGCGCACTGGGCCCGGTGCCGGCCGTTTATATAAATGCAGCGTTATTTCGCAGTGTTTACGAACACGAATTTAAATTCTGAACCCACTAATGAAAAGCTGAAGGTTTAAGCTTTCCAAAACACTAAAAAAAAGTTATAAAAACAATGCCCGCATCATTGAGAAACAGTCAAAAACGGAAACGAACCTCCGATTTGGCCAAATTTTGCGGCACGCGCCTTTGTGTATACATGCAGGCGTAAACTCGGATGCTGATCACCGACGAACCGACGTGACAGTGGTGTTTCAAAACTGTCCCCCCTCAATTTAACGGTCGACCAGCCAAGCGAGCGAACCCTTCTGTCAAATCAGCGCAGACGCGAACCTCTTCCTATATGAATACACGGGGGTTTGGGATCAAGCTAGCAAACCAACGCGAACCGTTATAGAGGTGGCGGTAGTGTTCGGCTATTTTTCATCATGGTGTCGCGGACAACAAATTTGAATTTGTTTGTTCTAGCTGTCACGTCGGTTCGTCGGTGGTTGCATGTCGTTGCCGGTGCGCATGGAAATGTATGGAGAAAACGTGGCTTGATTTACAAAACTGCATATAACTTTTGAAAGAAGAAAAAGACATCTTTAATTTTTTATATGTTATGTATAAATGTCCCAGCTTTCAATTGTTGCAAAAATTTTGAAAATCGGTGGTTGCCCTCATGGTGAAAAAAATGTTTTGGTATAAAAATCCAAGATGGCGGCCAAAATCAATATGGCCGACCCAACTTTTATTATTGTAAATAGTAGCTCTATCTTTCCTCTTTTCAACAACAATTCGTTTTGAGGTGATTGTTGGAGAAACTTTCGAGTTATAACGGTTTAAGTGAGCCACCATTTGACCAAAATCGAGGGGTCTTCAAAAACTGTTGTGGCTCTAACTAACGGGGGGTCCATCAATTTGAGAAACCAAATGCATTTTTCTTACTTTTTAGGCTAGGGCTTTCTGAAAATCGGCACCTTAAACATTTTTGAAGACAAGGTGTAAATAGTGGGCCGGTCTCAGCGAGAATTACCCATATCGTTTATTTTGATGTTAAACGCCTGATTGATGCCTCTAAAAAAGTCGCAATCTTGAATATTCAACTTGATTTTCAACCAATTTGCGCCATTTTGGATTTAAGCCCGCCATCTTGGATATTCTGGTTGCCATGTTGACTCTAGACTTCTTCCGCATACCAGATATACCCATATTGAAAGGTTCTAGAGCCTTAAACTCCATTAAACAGTCGCTATTTTGGATATTCTGGACGACATCTTTGAACTCTATATTGGTCGGCATTTTTGGACTCTAGACATCTTGCCCATACCAAATATACCCATATTGCATGGCTTAAGAGCCTAATCACCGTTAAACAGCCGCTATCTTGAATTTGAAGCAGCCATATTAGATTTCAGACCACCATCTTGGATATTGTGGCCACCATTTTTGGACTCCGGACATCTTTCCCATACTAAATATACAAATATTGCATGATTTTAGGGCCTGAAACTCAATTAAACAGTCGCCATCTTGAATTTGAGCCGTTGTCTTGGATTTTAGACCGCCATCATGGATATTCTGGTCACCATCTTTGGACTTAGGACACCTTCTCCATACCAAACATACCCATATTGCATGGTTTTAGCGACTAAAACATCATTAAACAGTCACCATCTTGAATCTTGAGCCGTTATCCTGGATTTGAGACCGCCTTCCTTGATATTCTGGTCACTTTTTTGGACCATTTTAGGACATCTTCGCCATACCAAATATACTAAAATTGCAATGTTTTAGGGCCTGAAACTCCATTAAACAGCCGCCATCTAAAATTTTGAGTAGCCATCTCGGATTTTAGACCGCCATTTGGATATTTTGGATGTGATTTCTGGACTCCAGGCATCTTCCCCATACCAAATATACCCATATTGCATGGTTTTAGGGCCCCCATCTTGAATTTGGAGACACATATTGAATTTTAGACCGCCGGCTTGGATATTCTGGTCGCCATTTTTGAACTTCAGACATCTTCGCCAAACCAAATATACCCCACATTGCCTGGTTTTAGAGCTAAAACTCTGTTAAACAGCCACCATCTTGCATTTGGAGCCGCCATCTTGAATATTAGGCTGTTATCTTAAATTTTGGGCCGACATCGTGAAATTTCTGGACTTCAGTGTTGATTTCCGTACAAAATGTGTCAAACGTGCTACAAAAATCGCCACAGTTTGATGTGTCGCATGATGGGGCTTGGTTCAGTTTTATATATACGGACTACCGATGCTGGTTCCGATCACTGAAATGGTCATTACTCCGGACCGCCTCGACCGATCCGGACCATTTCCAATAGCAAACAAAGCGGTAAAATTCCGGTTCGATTCGAGCTATAATCCGAAATCTATCTGCCAATAGAAAGTGCCTTAAACGTGAGTGAACTTATTTTGCGCACAGACATACATACATACAAACATACACACCTACAGACATCATCTCAATTCGTCGAAATGAGTAGATTGGTATATGTGATATGTGAATTCTGCATGTTGGTGTATGTTTTAACCCTCTAATACCCTATCCCGCCTTTAGACGGAGTATAGTTTGAGCATTTTTGAAATTTTTGTTTCGTGGAAAATCTTTTTTTTTATATTTTTGACTGATATTTAGGACTGTTCTGTATATCTCAAAATGGTTTTTGATGTATTTTTAAGCGTATATACATTTTTTAAAAATCATTGAAAAATTGATGTTTTAGTCACCTTTTAGAAGTCATTGTTTATTTTGTAGTGAATCGCTACAATTAACATATTTTAAATTTTTCCCATATCATTCTATCCTTGTTTAATAGTTTAAGGGAATTGAATACACTCTAAAATTATTTTCCTTAAAATTACACGAAAAATAAAATTTTCGGTGAAAAAAATTTAAAATAATAATATTTCAACAATAATCATGAAATCTCAAAATGTTTTCATCTCAAAAAATCCGTTCCCCAAATTGGCTTCCAGGAAAAATATAAAAGTGTGGGGATGTTCAAAAATAAAAATTAGAAAAATCAAAACTAAAATTCACGAAATCGAGAATTAAAAAGAATCGTCTACCAAAACATGTTTAAATCGATTTTAGATGACGAAAAATGATATTTAGATCAAAATCCAAAATTTGGGTATTGGAGCGTTGAAGCTGGTTTTTTTTTCTCTGTTCGGAACATAAACCACTGCGACCAATATTTGATCTATTGTGGTATATCCCGTGTCATTTGTATGTGTGCATGTCGTATGCATGTCGTATTACTTTATCACCATTGAGAACTTGAGAAGTTATAAAGTATTCGGTTTTATTACAGTAGTCATTTTCAACTTGATCGCAAGGGAGGATTCTGATTGATAGGTTCCGCTTTGAACACGCTCCTTTTTCAGTCAAAATCGGATCCCCTAACGATAAAGTCAAGAAATGATACCGATATTGACCATGCATCGGAACCCTAGTCCTTACTGTTTCAAACTAGTGAACACCGAATAAAAGATTAGGAATACCAATCCATTTGTCCCTGTGCATAGACCTAAATATCCCACACACTCCGATATTAAAATTTATTTCAAATGATAAAAGTGCATTTCACCCCACACTCCCATAAGAACGGCTTTAATTTACGCCAATATCAATGCCCATCGCAACTAACGCGCAAAATTTCGGCAGCTAGAAAAATCGCACCATACATTACTGACCTGGTTTTATGAATCATCGCTCATGTGACGACGGACGGATGGTCGGCCGGGGCAACGATCGCGCAACGATACGTTGTTCATGATCGTACACGTTGGGTCCGATCGGTGTGATGCAATTTCAATTACGCTTGGGACAACGATGGGTAATAAACCCGAAAGAATGATATGGAACCGCGACATCATATTGATCGCGCTGGAACAAAGATTGTTTATTTTTGTTTCGAAATCAAGGCGCCGAATTGGCCGGGTAAGGTTCTGAACTCAGGTGAACCTTAGCTGGAATGTTCTGAAATTGAGACACCGTATTGGCGGCATACGGCGCCGGACTTGTTTTGCACTCGATTTGTTTTGACTTCGAGTAAACTGAAAGAAAAGAATGTGGGGGTATAATTTCAACCAACATCCGCGGACGGGGCTCGGCTACAGGATGATGATGGTGACGATGATGATGATGGGGAGAATGATAATGACGTCGATGGTGAAGTTCAATTCTTTCACACACCCAAGCCTTGTATACGCTCAAGTGAGGCGGGGCTAGAAGATGTAGGCCTTGGTGGAAAGATTCTCAGTAGGTTTTTTGCGAACACGCCCAAGTCAGGCGTGGTTAGGAGATTTAAGTTTTCCGTTGGCATTAATATTCTTGGTAGGGCTTGGGATACGCCCAAGATAGAAGAGTCGTGATGTTTTCAAGAAGAGAAGGATTTTAATCACGATGAGGACAAGTAGGATAGGTAGAGGTCTAGGTTTTGGACTTATTAGTATTTTCATTTGGTAGGGTTTTGGATACGCCCAAGTTGGTTCGGGCATTGTTAGGATTTATCATGACATCTTCGGCAAGACGAGAATGATCGTAGGAATTTTAGACACGCCCAAGCTGGTTCGGGTTTTGCTAGGAAATTTAGGCTATAAATACGGAGGCTTTGGCTTCAGTCGGGGTCAGTGAAGACAGTTCGTAGAGAACAGTCAGTTGTCGAGAGTTCGGTGACAACGTTAACGCAGGCAGCACATCGGATAAGTCTTGAGCTCCCATGTGGGACACCTCTAGATACTGTCCAAATAAAAGCTGTAGGTAGGACGTAGTAGTCGGGTCAAGAAGAAGCTGGAAGTGTCTCTAGTAGTTCGGTGAAGAAATACAGATAATGTTAAGATGATATAAGAAAAAGTGAACCGTTGTAATATAAGATAAGTGATGGTTTGTGATACTTCAATATAGTTTATTAAAACTGTGTCGGACTGTAATGAAATGAAAGATATCACATTCCGTGTAGTGTTTAATGCAGCCCCTGGACGGTACAGGGCGCTTCATATGGTGACAGCGCAAAACTGGTCGACAATTAGAACAGCGGAACGCCAATTTTCTGACTGGAAGAAGAAATCAGTGTCAGAATCAGTGCAAACCATGAACATTGAACAGTTTTGAACAATTGAGAAGAAAACAATGTTACAGACTGGATGGAAAAGATGAAATTCGTGGCAGCGCAAGTGATAGTGGAATACAACGTAGCACCGAATTGGAAATGGCAACGCAACAACCTGTGTATGGAACCGAGTGCCTGGACCAATGGACATCATTCAGCCTGCATTATTTGATGGTATCGTGAGTATTAACCTTTTAATTGATTAAGTGTTTTGAGATGGTTTAAATTTTTTGTAAGTTGGTTTAAAATGATGAAAAATTTTTACGATATGAACAAAAACATTCTAGTTGAAATACTGTTGTGGAAAAAATAAAGAAGTTATTCAAAAATTTATAAAAAAAAGGAAATCATAGTGATTTTCAATAAATAATGGAAAAAATATAACGAGAATAATGATTTCAAGAAGAACAAGTGGATGAAAAATACGAACAAATAATACTAGTTAACAAAATCAGAGGAAAGTCGCAGACTTCTGTTAACGATTAAAATTATTGACGCCTAATTACGTGCTGATTTTGAGACCGTGTTTAAAATTAGAAAACTAAGAAGTACATTTTTTTTATTATATTGTCTCGCAACCAAGTTTTTTTTAGAATTTACTAAAATTCAAATATCTCAAGTTACAATTCATAAATTTTAAATATCTTTTTTGCAATAATAGGAAGCTGAATGTAATATGTTTTGAATATCTGATTATTTTTTTTCTCGTCAGATTAGATATTGATGAGTGTTGGGAACAATCTCCTTAATTTGTAGCAAAATATTCAATAAATAAAACAAGATTTGTATTTTTCTTTCAAAAAAAAATCTTTATCAGTTGTAGCAATGTTGATTCAAAATCGCCAGCTTTGTACGGGATATCGAAAATATTTTCAGCTCTACTGTATTTTTCTTTCCTTATGCTTTCAAACTTAGAGCATAATTTTACACTAAACATGATTTTCAGCTGCAAACTAGCATTACAATGGAATGGAATCAATTAAAAGTTGAAAAAAAAAATAATAATTTTGTAACTATGCAGCAGACCGGCGACAATAAGGTCGTGTTAATTTGAAAAAAAAAAACAGAATCAGTTAAAATATCAACATAAAAATGACCACTAATACAATGGATGAAATAGGCAACAATAGTGGAGCGAACAACGCTAGATTTGAATTTCCAATAAATTTTGCTATACAGTGTATTCCAGAATTTCATGGTAGTGCATGTGAATTAGATGCTTTCATATATCAAATAAATTGTTTTTTGAAACCCATAAAACGGATAGCTGATGCTAGTGAAAGGAAAAATGCAGAAACCGTACTCATTCAAATTGCACTGTCTAAACTTAAAGGCCCAGCAGCGTTAAAATTTAAAAACATTCTTGCAAATACTTGGGATAAAGTGAAAAATAATCTCCAAAAAGAATTCGGAATTAGTTTACAATTGGAAGAACTGTTTAATAAAATAGAGACCCTTGAACAAGGCAAGTGTGAAAGTTTTAAAAACTACAAAGATCGCGTTCTTCAACTTAAGAGGAATATTGATGAATTCGAAAAAGATTATATTAAAGATCCTACAATTGAGTCATACGCTCAAAGACATTTAAGAATACATTTTCTAGCGGGATTGGAAGATATAAATTTGAAATTTTTTGCAAAAACGAAAAAAGAAGACTCATTGGAAGATTTGCTAGATTACCTACAAGAAGAATGCATCGATGTGGAACAACAAGAACGCATCGAGCAGAGATTGAGGGATTCCCACACTGCAGAATTTTACAGGCAACAAAATGAAAAACAGAAATTCAGTAATCCACAATGTATTGATCACAACTTCCATTACGATAAAAGTAGATTCAACCAGAGCGAAATAAGTTATGAAAAAGATTTTAACAATTATAGATATCTAGGACAACAAGAAATTTATCGTGGTGATTACCAAATGCCTTATTGGACCAACAGAAATTTTGATGAACGCAACATGGGAATTCAAAACAATAACATTTGCTATGATGAGCGAAAAAACTAAATAACCGGAGGTTCGTTGATTGCGTCCGATCACTCCGTCAATCAGAAAATAATTTAGAAAGGCGCTTATATGCTGCAAGTAATAAGAAAATGATGCCCATGAACATAAATAAGAGTTATAACATACCACAAAAACAAATGGTTCAATTTGATAAATGCATTCCAGCACAAGAAAAAGTATTTATACATTGGACGGGCAATAATCAATTTATGTTAAATATACCCACTGTAGAAAGACCATACACAAAAATCAATTACATGATAGACACAGGCTCACAACTAAACATATTAAGATGGGATGCAGCCCCTAGAATCGGAGCAACAGACATAGATTATTCTGAATCTGAAAAGTTTTTGATTTCGGGATTCAATGGAAGTCAAACAAGAACGCTCGGATCTACTGAAGTTAGTTTAATATTTGGGAAGTCTAAGTATAAGATAAAATTTTATTTAGTTCACCACTTAAATGTACATGGTATCATAGGAGCAGAATTTTTGAAACAGCATACATTATATATTAGCCAGAACTTTGATTACATAGCCCTACGCAAGCCAGATAGTGTAGAATATAATATTAACAATATTACAACAACAAAGTACGTAATGGTATCAGATAAATCTTGTCATAGATCAGTCTGATAATAGTAATTGTATACAATATGATAACAATGACAAAAGCTGTCAAGTAAATTTTGATATTGATGAAGTCATACATGATGAAATAGTTACACAGCCAATCGTACCGAAAAAAGATTATTCATGCAATATGTGCCTTTATGAGAAGTATTATGAAGACGAGGAATGCATAAATCAACATTTTGATGAAGAATATTATAATAATGGATGTTACAATAAGAATGTAGAGGCCGGGAATCAATATACGCCGGAGGATTTAGATTCAAACCAAGATCTAAGTTTGATAGATAATTTGAATTATGAACAAATACAAGGTAAAAATCGTATCGAAAAATTGCTAGATACAATTGATTTGAAGCATTTGAAAAGCGCTAATTACGACGCAATGGAAAATATAATGGCAAGATATTGTGATGTATTTTATTTGAAAGGGGATCACCTGACAGTGACAGATGCAGCAGTACATGAAATTGAAACAACGACTAATGTGCCAATAAATAAAAGGCAGTATAGGTTCCCTGAATCAACAAAGAAACAAATTAATGAGGAAATTGAAGAAATGCGTCGGCAAGGGATTATTAGGCCTAGTAAAAGTCCTTGGAATGCACCTGTTTTATGCATACCAAAGAAAGATTTAGACGAAGAAGGAAACAAAAAGCATAGAATTGTGGTAGATTTTAGGGCATTGAATTTGATAACTAAACCATTTGTATATCCGATTCCACAAATAAATGAAATATTGGATAGCCTAGGCGATAGCAAATACTTTTCAACAATTGATCTGAAATCCGGATTTTATCAAGTTCCTATAGACCCAAGAGATGCTGCAAAAACTGCATTTTCTACACCCAAAGGTCATTTTGAATTCACGAGAATGCCTATGGGGCTTAGAAACAGTCCCTCGACTTTTCAAAGACTGATGAACACAGTTTTATTTGAAATTGAAGATGTTAAAGCAATCGTTTATTTGGATGATATCATTGTTTTTGGAAGAACAATTCAAGAGCATAACGAGAATCTGATTAAAGTTTTGAAAGCTCTTCGTAAACATAATTTAAAAATTGAACCAACAAAATGCCAAATTTTGAAAACCGAATTGAAATTTTTAGGACATACAGTTGATAAAAATGGTATTCGTCCGCTTGATGGTAATATTAAGGCTATACGAGAAATGGCAATACCAAAAACTGTAAAGGGAGTGCGATCATTCCTAGGAACAGTAAACTTTTATGGTAAGTTTATACCAAGAATTGCAGAAAAACGAAAACCCCTGAATGATCTATTGAAGAAAAATGTAAAATTTAACTGGACCTCAGAGTGCCAGAAAGCATTTGAAGAATTGAAAAACTTTTTAACGTCTGACTCTTTGCTAGTGAGACCAAATTACAAGGACACATTTGTTTTAACGACAGATGCCAGTGAATACGCTATTGGAGCAGTTTTATCGAATGAAAAATCAATTGACAGACCCATAGCTTACGCTAGTAGGGGACTTATTGGAGCAGAACGAAAATATCATACAATTGAGAAAGAATTACTGGCCATAGTATGGGCAGTGAATTATTTCCGTCATTATATCTACAATCAGAGGTTTATTGTTTACACAGATCATAGACCATTGATCTCAATATGGCATCTAAAAGAAACTTCATCAGTCCTCACACGTTTGCGTTTGAAATTGCAAGGATTGGAATGCGATATTCGATACAAACAAGGAAAGGATAACGTTGTAGCGGATTTTCTCTCTAGGTTAAATCCAGACAATGAATCAGAAGAGCAAAGTCATCCAGCCGATGAAATTAAAACCGCAAGGTCGAAATTAATTGCTGTGGTCACACGACAGCAAAAGAAATTAGCAGAACAAGAAAACGTATCCAATCAAAAGCACCGCGACCGCGATCATCCAAACAAACAGCTGATGAAAAAAGACACCGTTCCGTGCCGCAGTAACGGGGGCGCGATCGCTGACCGGGACCATGAAAGCGAGGGAACCAAAACAAAAACGCAAAAGATGACCTATATGAATGATAGCGTAAATAATAATTGCACGGGTTCTGACCTACGAGGATGCCTACGCGGCATAAACAAGGTGTCAAATTCACCTCCAGCAAGTACGAGCGCAGCATCGGACGAGGCTGAAATTGAGGAATCCATTATGGCCGACGTTTTCGATTTATGCAATAACAGGCACACTAATGACACATTTGCGGCAAGCGCATATGATGAATTTTTAGAGATGTTCAAGAATAATCCATACAGGGCGCTTCACCTGTTTCAAGGTCTATCTCGGCCACACCTAAAACCGAGACCTATCACTTTCAACAAGGTGTAACATGTAATAAGGACCAAAGTGTTTCCTTTGATTACTAAGTTATGCTGTTCCATCAGTTGGAAGCAGTTAGGACTAGGGTTCGGTTTGGTAGATCTTTCACCGCAACGCAACCCAAAAAGGCGATCTACCCACGCTACGGGCTCCGTTAAAGATCGAGCATATTTTAAACCCCCTCAACCATTCATCCCTCAGCACGGGTCGCCTGACACCTTGGATTGGGGTTACCTGTTTGGTGGACTCTTCCCAAGCAACCAAAAGTTCGGATAAAACGGCATGTTTGGGCTTAATCAGCTAATCGAAGGAAGATGAATAGCGTTCTATACAGCTCACTTTTTAAGTAGTTAACCGAACTTCAGTTCACAAAAAGTACACTTGTGCCGCTGAAAGGAACGCTATTCAGCTTAAAAATGAGCTTCCATAAAATGAAAAAAAAAGGCGCTTAGTCCTCAAAAGTATTTTTTTATTGAGATACTTTAGCATGTGTGGAATCCAAATTGATTAATACCTTGAGATACATTTTTGATATTTTTTACTTACTGAGACTCGAACTCGGGTTCTCCTCGTTGAATGCGGGCACCTAACCACTACTCCATGTTTGGGTTGTTAAACACTGAGGGATTTTTCTCAATATGCTGATATCATTTATTGATGCTCAATCAGGTTCGCATGTGAACTTTCTCTGAACTTGAAATTACCCTGCGAGACAAACTTTTCGAAGCCGAAAGTTCGGAAAAAGTTTACGTGGAACTTCTTGTGAACTTACACAGTTTGACATTTTCAGTTTGTTTTGGTTCGCAGTTTAGGCAAGTGCGAAGCAATAAATTATTGCCAGTGTCGGTGATTCGGAAGTGATGAACGTTAAGATTGCGTCGATTACCGGTGCGCTGGTGTGACTATTGAGACGGGATAAAAAACATCCAGCAAAACTGGAAATCTTTTACCGTAGCCGAAATAAAACTCCGGCGGAACACTGGGTGGAACAGTTGCTCGCTGCGAGGGCAGCCTTTGAGCCATACAATACGGATTCTTTGTGTGGATTTCAAGTAAGTACGTTGAAATATAATAGTGAAACAAAGTGTACTTGTGAAATTAACACAAGCTGTGGCTGCAGAGCTCGATTGCTGAGTGATTTAATTGAATGTGAACTTTTCCCGGGCTCCGCTGTCTCCGAAGTTCATGTGAAGTTCACTTTTGGTACGGTTAATATTTATCCGAACTTCATGTCTCCGAAGTTCATGGGAAGTTTACTTTTGGTACGGATAATATTTATCCGAACTTTGGAGTAGTAAGTTCAAAACAAGTACAAAACAAGTTTGGAACGGAAAATTTCAAGTTGTTTTTATATGTCCATTTGAACTATATTTGAGCTTTAGAGGCACGCAAAAGTTCAACATGAGTTCGGTTTAAATTTGATCGAACTCTGCCCTAAAGTTCAAAGTAAGTTTTTTTCTGAACCTTTTTTCGACTTCAATGTCGTTTTGAAGAGAAGTCAAAAGCTTGTACATGTACTTCCAAGTTCATAAACAATACATGAGTAACTTTTTGGGGAATCAAGTTCAACGAAACCGAAATTGAACCAAACTTGAACTTCTGAGTTCGTTCTTCAAGTGGAATCCGAACTTTTGGTTGCTTGGGTTACCACCAGAACAGGTGGTCCGTAGTGCTATTCTAAGCCGGCAGCTACACGGGCATTGAAGCTGGTTACCCATTGATTGATTGATTGATTTGTCTTTATTTAAGAGACTTTCAGCCCTTGGCTGGTTCGTCTCTATACTGGATCCCTAGATGAATAATATTCTATTCAACTTGATATTCAGCCATCTATGCTTTGCTGATTAAAGAGGTTGAACAAGCCATACTTCAGACAAATATTCAGCTGTCGTTGTGTTCAGCCATTGACACCATTTACCAGCTATTGTTCAGCTAATACTCTCACTGTTCAGCATTCATTGTTACATGGGTTTCTTCAGAAATGCCCTCGGAGATTCCTCAAATGATTTCTTCTGGGATTCAGAAAGGAATTCCTCCGGGGATTCTTCCTGGAGTTTCTGCCAGGATTCCTAATGAAATTTCTTCAGCAATTCATCAGGGGATTCTCCCAGGAATTCTTCATGGGATTCCTCTATTAATTCATTCGGAAATTTCTCCAAAAGTTGCTCATGGAATTCTTGAAAGAATTGCCTTCAGGAATTCCTCTAGAAATTCCTCCGGGGACTCATCCACAAGTTGCTCCAGGAATTCTTCCGGGGATTTGGATTTTCCTCCGGGCATTCTTCAGGGGGCGCAGTATCATAACGTCCGAGGCCATAATGTCCCAGGGCTTTATGGCACATTTTTCCGGGGCATAATGTCCGAACATGCAGATATGTCACGAAGTCCAAGGAAAGAAGGCACAAAGGATATTGTGACGCATCCAAACTTTGGGACGTTATTTCGCAAAAAAACGCGACTCAACGACCGGGACAGTATGGCCTCGGACGTTGTGATCCGGCCTCTCTTCAGGGGATTCCTCCAGGAATTCTTCCGGGGGATTCCTCTAGAAATTCATTCGGGGATTCCTCGGAATTTGCTCAAGAGGTTTCTTCAGGAATTCCTCCTAGGATTTCTTCAGGAAATCCTCCGGGGATTCCTCAAAGAATTTCTACTGGGATTCCGAGAGGAATGCCTCCGGGGTTTCGGAGATTCCTCCAAGAATTCCGCCAGAAAGTCCTCCGGGAATTGGTCAAGGTATTCCTCCGGAGATCACTTCTGGAATTCCTCCGGGGATTACTCCAGGTACACCAAAACCTCCATTTAGGTAATGAGTCGGGACTGCCTAAATAGAATTTTTACCTAAATGGATTCATTACCTAAATGGATTCAGCTCATTACCTAAATGGAGTACAAGGTTGCAAAGAAGTTAAACTAGGGAGAGTGACTCGAATAGGAAATTTAAAGATGGTCATGCGGAGTTACATAGAACTTTCAAGGGAGTTTCTGGAGGGAAGGGGCTTCAGGGGCGTTTTCGGGGGTTTTGGAGTGTCTCAGGTGAGAATTGTCATGCAAATGACTAGCTGGGTACGTAACACAAAAAACCCTGAAAAATTCCGCCAGACTGAAAAATTGTTGAATGTCGGGTCAATGTCGGGTAAATTTTTATCGTATGTTGGGCCACTGTTGGACCAACATCGAACAACTGTTGGGTCTATGTTGGGTTTGGTGGCCAAAATAAAAACAGGTGAATGATAGGTTAATGTCGGGTATGACGTCATCAATCTTAAGTACTCCAACTGTTCTGAACACAACCAAATTCTATTTAGGTAACGTTACCTAAATGGAGGGACCTAAATAGATTTTACCTAAATGGATCCTACCTAAATGGAGGTTTGAGTGTATCCCTTCGGGGATTTCTCCAGGAA
The DNA here is from genome assembly GCF_035046485.1 of Aedes albopictus. Lineage (NCBI taxonomy): Eukaryota > Metazoa > Arthropoda > Insecta > Diptera > Culicidae > Aedes > Aedes albopictus. Next base: position 162,103,490 of record NC_085137.1, read on the forward strand.
TATTTCCAGAAATTTCTTCGAAGAATCTTCCAGAAATTCCCACAGGATTTTTTTTTCTAGGAATTCCCCCAGGAATTATTGCAGAAATTCCTCCAAAAAATCTTCCGGGAATTCCTCCAGGATTTCTTCCACGATTTCCTTCAGAAATTCGTCAAGGTATTCCTCTAGGAAAACTACCAGGTATTCCTCCTGAAAAACTTCCAGGAATACCTGCATGAAGATCTTGAAAGATTCCTCCAGGAGTTTCTTCGGACATTCACCATGATTTTTTTCGGTGTTTCCTACAGAAAATCCTCCGGTGATTCCTCTAAGAATTCCTGGAGGAGTTCCTCGAGGATTTCCTGGTAGATTTGTGGAGAGGAATCTTCGGTGGAATTCCTGGAAATCCCCCGAAGGAACTCCTAGAGGAATCTCTGGAGGAACTCCAGGAAGAATTACTGGAGGAATTCCCAGAGAATTTCTTGGAAGAATGCCCGAAAGAATTCCTGGATTTGGATTTTTGGAGGTTTCAGTATGCACTCAAGAAGGTTTCAGAAATGTTTCAGAGAGTTTCGAGGGCTTTCAAGACATTTTCTGTGGTTTTTGAGAGGTTTTGGTGGATTTCAGGGTCGGTTCAGAGAGAGTTTCAGGTATTTCACAGGGTTTGCAAGAAAGCTTAAAGTAAAAGAAGTGGAACGTTGCAGAACGAAAATATTACACTAGTTAGGATTATCTGCCCCTTTTCTTTGTTGGCAAATCCAGGATACACAAATGCGCTAAATGCGTGGCTCGATGCTTCCTTTCGTCAGATTTGTGTCTCTAAGGGCCGATTTCTTCACCTCGGCTTAACCGGTAAGCCAGGCTTACCCATACAGTTAAACCTGGCTTAACGCTTAAGCCAGGGTGAAGAAACTGCCCCTAAGGGTCGATTTTTTCAGCTCGGCTTAACCGGTAAGCCAGGCTTACCCATATAGTTAAGCCTGGTTTAATGCTTAAGCCAGGGTGAAGAAATTGGCCATAAAGGTTGCATGCAAAATTGAAACTGAATTTCTGTATGTCTTAAGCCTTAAGGCGTTTCAGGGGATTTCAGGAAACTTTAAAGGAGGTTGCAGGGGGTACAGAGGAGTTTCAAGGCGTTTCAAGACAATATAGGGACTTTAATGAAATTTTTGGAGTTTTCAGAAAGTTTTTAACCCTAATAGGATGTAGGGAGTAATATGACCCAGACAGGCAATGTATTTTAATTTGTTTTTTTTTTTCTGGAATAATTGTCATGAAAAACTGTTTTGGAAAGAATGAATACAAAGGATGAGAGAATTTCCATTGAAAATTATTGTGCAAGCTTGTCAACAGTTTTGGCATTACAATGTTTAGCGTGAAGAAAATTATGATTACAACTCGTATGACGTCAGATAGCGACAATCGGTAAGGGGAGGTTAAGGGTTGCTATGTAACAACACAAACTACGCACTAACACAATCAAATCCTTGTGTAGTACGTGAAATGATCTCTTCACCTTACTTTTACCACATTGGTTCGAGAGTGGTTTCTTGATGTTTCAGTATACTCTCAAGAAAATGTTCTAGATGTGTACCAATGTATTTCGGTAATGTATGTTCGCAAAGACAAGTCATCTCATAACTGTGGAAATGCTCATGGACCTCCAAGCTGAGAAGCAGGCTCTGTCCTAGTGGGGATGAATTGCCAAATAGAAAAAAAAAACAAAACAATGAAGATTGATCGAGCCACGTGCGCATGTTATAAACGATTCATTCAGCAATTCCGGTATTCTCGGAGGAATTGAATCGAAAGCCGATTTTCCAAATGATTCCTATACTCTTACCTGCACGAAAGAAACATAAAACACAAACAAATAGCAACGACGACGCGGCAAAACGAATGAGTCGCAAACTTGAATAAAGCTTTTAATTTGTTTTCTGCCCTTGCGAACCGCTCTCGACTTGGCCGCCGTATGCCGTAAGGTACCTACCTCTTATCGCACAGAGGGGAAGAAGGCAGAGTGGCATTAATTGAATGTTTTCACCTCCCGAGGCGCAACTGAAAGACCTCTTCAACACCTTCTTTTAATTACCGTCCAATCTCTCCCGATAGCCAGGCTACGGTTGGTCGGGCGACTTGGCGAGAGTTAGATACCTACCTACTGTACGCCAAGGGATAGGGATGATGGTGAAACCGGTTGTTGGCGCAAAAGTTCTTCCATCTGCATTAATTACTGTGATTATATGCAATTTTAAGGAGGTTCGCCCCAGAAAAGAACGGGATAAACTTTCACCCTGGCTGCCATGCCGCCGGATTGCCAGGTTGCCAGCCTCCTTGGCGGGGCAAGGGCACACGATCGCCAACCGGAGTATAGGACAAATCATAAATGGGACATTTAAATTGAATTAATAGATTCTATGCCATTACCAGGAAAACTATTTTGAATTGTAATTTACCTGAAGGCTACTAACCCTATCTAGATCACTAGCCTCTGCTTGGCAACTCATATTCCTACCTCCTCGTGGTGCCGGCAAGAAACTGGGAGAAACCTTAGGGAAAATCGGGTAAATAACTTTGGTCCTTTTTGGCAGGAAAAAGGAGGTTTGTTTCTGCAAATCTGAGAATCTGTTCTCCAGAAGGACCGGTTCACAATAGCGCATGTTTCCCATTTCAGGGTCGGCTAATTGTCGTCCGTGTGTCAAGGAAGAACTCTAAGCTCAAATGTGCACTAGGGAACGTCCATAAATTACGTCACGCTTTTAGAGGGGAGGGGGGGTTCAGCAAAGTGTGACAATCCATACAAAAAAATTTAAGCTGTCATATAAAAAGTGTGACATAGGGGGTAGGGGGGGTTGAAAATGGGAAATTTTTGCGTGACGTAATTAATGGACGCTCCCCTATACACTGAAATACGGCTCGCGGTAATGACCAGCATAAAAATGTTTTCAAATTTACCATGGCAAAACGTGATCATCGACCAACAAACGCTTCTTGTATGCGTTTTGTTTCCTTTCATTTCAACCGGTTCGATAGCTTAGCGGTAGCGTGCGAGCATGGTGATCTCAAGCTTCTTGGTGCGAATCCGGTTGCCAACCGAAACGTTTTATAATTGTGAATCGGGTCAATGGTAAAATTGAATATTGTGCGTTTAGCACTAAAATGATTTCCGAAAAAACTTCATTGACTTCCGCTGCCTTTACTATGCGTTGAACATAACATCGGAAGTAGTGCGCTGTATAGAAAATCAGATTTACTGTACAGCGCACTACTTCCGACGTTATGTTTAACGCATAGGAAAGGCAGCGGAAGTCAATGAAGTTTTTTCGGAAATCAATTTAGTGCTAAACGCACAATACATTAATCTGTTGAAATGACACGAAACTCAGTCTGCACAAATTTAGTAGCGTTGTGTAAATTGACCCTCAGAATAGTAATTTCAACCTCCAGCCGTCTTTCAGTGTAGTCTCCAGAACAACACTGCAAATTTTGTTCACTGGTGTTCAGCAAACTTTGCTATTTTTTTTGTGCTGATTTCATTCAGCAATGCGAATTCACTGAATATCAGCAATAATTTTTCAACATGCTGAACGATCCAGCATTTTTGACAGTTGATCAGCAACATTGTGCTGAAATTCAGCAAAAATTTTGCTGAAACTCAGCAATTTATTTTGCTGATTTTTTTTTGTGCTGGAAGCGTTTCAAAAAATTTGGTGTGTACGGTGCTGGTGTTCTGCACAGCGAGTCAGCCGTAAAAAAATCAACGGCAAATATTTGAGCAAACATAATAATATAAACCGGCAACGATCACAGCGGACAGAAATTACCTGCGATTGGAAACTCAATAGTAAAACTGTCGATCTCCCAAAAGTATTGGGAGCACCTGCATAATGCATACTTGCCGATTTAAACTTGAACTTTTTAACTAACAGACGTCACACTCCGCTTGCTTCCCATCGATCACCTATTTAACGGTTGATTCAAATTTTCGGCAGTAGGTTTGCTCACTACCGCCACCTAATGATGACCCGCACAGTACGTTTAACATTGGGCGGTTATGTTTTGATGACGATGATTTTCAATGAAATTTGTTAAAACAGAGCGAAACGTCGGGAATATTCAAAAACTAGTGTTTTTCAATCCCCTCAAGACTGCGAGGCCAAACCATAATTGTATTTAAAACAGTTGGGATTCTTAAGATTAGGAATAAGGTTTGAGAAAGAAGCAGTGAGTGAAGGGAGTAAGTTCTGGTGTGTAAAAGAAAGAGCACTATGGTTGGGACTATTTAAGGTTATCTAAAAACCTTTTTAAGCAGAAGTCATTGGATCTACATGTATAATTATTGTCTTTTCACACGATCATTTCTTAACTAAAACGATCATTTTCCAACAACAAACTTAAAACATTTCCAATTTTTGCAAAATGAAAGACGGTCTAATCAACAAGCGCAATTATTCTGAAACGTCTTGAAACCCTTCTGAAACCGCCTGAAACGCTTATGAAACGCTTTAAAACGCTCCTGCAATCTCTATGAAGCTGAAAGCAAAATGTACTGTGGAAAAACAGAAACGCACTATAGACCCTCCGAAACCCCCGAAAACGCCCCTGTAACGCCTCCAAAACTGAAAATCCTCAGAATCTTTCTCAAATTTCCCAGTTGTGCATTTGGACGAGTCGGACGTGTGCTCCGTATCTCACCACGCGATAGATCTCGTATAAGTGGAGTTTTTTTCCCCCGCAAGTGCGGAAGGTATTTTATATCGTGCGTTTTCCTGCTTGTGCGAAGTGTAGTGTCGTAAGGTGGTATCCAGCGCAAACCAGGGAAGGCATAGTGCACCAAGGTCAAGGAATTATCGCATCCAGAAGTTAAGCATTATCGCCATCATCAGCCGCTCCGACAAGGAAGAGGACAGCGGCGACGGGTGCGAAGGCAGACGCGACGGACAGTTACACCATCGACCTGCCTGTGATAAATATCTACCTGCTTCGGTCAGATAAGTAGGGAAGTGGAACCATCTCGGCAGGGTTCCTATTTTGGGTACTTTTCTGCTATAACTCAGTTAATTCTGAACCAATTGACATAACTTTTGGAATGCGATGAGATACGTATAGTATCTAGCCGTGTACAAAATTTCAAGTCAATTGGTTTGAAATTGACTGGGTTATAGCGAGTGCCCAAAATACCGGCTGCTGCCCAAGTGGCTCGCTACCCTATCACTTTTTCGATACACTCTTTTGTCCGCCCAGTTCGTTTTGACCGCTTTTGTCTATTGTATCGCCAGTCTACATTCGACCACGTGTATTTTGACATCCATAACAGTGGTTCCCAAACTAAATACTGTATACGGATAAGGGTGTACAAACTGTAAATAACAGAACATTTTTTTAAAGGTTTATTTTCTTTTCTTTCGCAATACCGTTTTTTTGCATCCTACAGGGTGTGCCAAAATCAAAATAAGAATTGAACTCCTATATTATTAGTATTTTTTTACTTTTTTTTATTATATTAACCCTTCAGCGCGCGCGCTGTTGTAAAAAGTACAACACCATCAAAAAACCTCGCTTCTCGTATACAGCGCGAGCGCGGTGCAGTTTCGGTTGTTTGATGGCGCGCGTCCTGGAAGGTTAATAACATTGTTTATTTGACGAACCAAACAGTTCTCGTCCTAAAGAAGAAACTGTACTGTTAATACCTTAAGATTTTTCTTTTCCTCTTTTGCACGTTTGACATACTTCGCATAAATTTGTTTTCACACGGACGATTCGATTGGAGGCGAAACGCCTCCCAATGATATCATTGCTCGTACGTGGTTTTATCAGCCATCTTCACCTGGGCCTTGGGTTGTCTATTTCCGGCGCAAATGCAAACCATTGAATATGCTTTCGATTTCTTGAGACCTGACGCGTAAGTATCCTGGGACCGTTGTTCACCAAGTGAAAGCATCCAAGCTGCGTGTTACCGCACCTAGCTACAAAGCAGCAAACGAAATTGTTCAACACGAAGCGTTTGCTGTTGAATACGCGGTCTATGTGCCAGCACGAGAAGTGGAGGTGGAGGGGAAGATCCTCGACGAAACGCTGACATGTGAGGACATCAAAACCGGCTTTCGTCGTTTCAAAGTAGGTCAATCCCCGATGTGGCTATCCTAGACTGTAAACGCTTATCTACGGCATCCATGGAAAGGAATAAAAAGGTGTACTCGCCTTCACCGTTTCTTCGAGTGACTTTTCCAAGCTTCGTCCTCCCGGAATTTGTTGTAATCGATGGTGGTTTTTACCCAGTGCGTCTTTTTAGGCCGAAGGTTTTTAATTGTACCAAATGCAAGCAGTTTGGTCACAGAGCTAGCATTTGCGACAACAAGCCCCGTTGTGGCAAATGCAACCAGGTTCATTTAGAGGACTCTTGCACACAGGAAGCGAAAAAATGTAGCTACTTTGGCGGAGATCCACATGACTTGCGTGAATGCCCGGCTTACAAAAGACGCATTCAAAATGAGAGTCGCTCTATTGTTAGGCGCTCCAAACAGACTTATGCGGAAATGGTAAAATCTCAGAACTCGTCCGCTACCATGTCTGAATCAGCTGTCCCAGTTGAAAATCCTTATCAGGAGTTGTCTTCCGATGATCAGGACGATGGCAAAACTGATGAGGGTGGATCTCTTTCGGAGGTACACGCTCCTGGGAAAAGAAAGTCGGGATCTTCCCCGGGATTGCGCCGAAAGGTCTTTTTGAAGTCTTCCCTCAAAAGTTTGCCCATTGTCAAAGGAGGTGGGGTAAACTTAAAAACTCCGAAGAATCAGGTTCCTTTAGCTTCAGATCCATGTTGTAGCAAGAACCTGTCACCCCCGTCTCAGCCTGTTAAATGCACTTCAAAGAAAAATATTCGACAAGGTAGCAAGAAAAAAGCTACTAAAGTTCCTCGCAGTTCAAGCAAGCCTCCTATACCCAAGCGAGGACTGTTTACTTTTAGGGTTGTCGTGGAGCGCTTATATGCCCTCGGCCTTCCAGAAACTTTTAGAGGTTTCCCAGATTTGGCCACCAACATCGGTAACCCAGATTTGAGTAAAGGGGCCTTTACTCAGATTAGAGTAATTGCAGTTTTGCTCAATCTGGGTCACTTGGACATCAATCTGGGTAAATGGTGGTTAGCGTGAGAGGTATTGAGGAGCCTCTTAAGGACAAACGTCTTAAAATCCCGCTACAAAAGTGCATCAGAACTTCAGACGCACAAATCTCAAGAAGCAAGCTTCAAACAACAGTGCATTTTATTATTTATTTATTCTTCTTTGTCTTCAGTATAAACTGCACAGACTGCTTCTTAAAAACTAAGTGACATATATTCTGTTCTTGCTCAGTTGTAATAAGCTTCAAATAAGAAGATCAGGTTCGCTTGTTTTGTTTACGAAGAGATGTGTGCGCTCAAAATCGTGAGTAGGTGCCAAAATCGGCCATTTTGAGATTCTAACAAGTCTGTCCTTAAGGGCGTCCTGTGATGATTTGTTGGGCTTTTTTAGTGGTACAGGTATACTTCGATATAACGTACCCTGGATGTAGCGTAATCTCGATATAGCAAATAATTCGATATAACGTACATTTTGCTTCGATATAACGTACACCATTGAAAAACTTCATTTTGCTACCCAGAATAAACGCAAATTGGGGAAAAAGTTAGTGTACGTTATATCACAAAAAACAAAAAATAATCATGTTTTTCATTATTGATTTTGTGTATTTTACCGAAATCGTTATTAGGGTTAATTTCACGTCGAATACATCAACACTAGCATAAAAAAAATTCTAAATTTTTCTCTGCTTCGGTATAACGTACACTTCAATATAACGTACAAAGTGATTTTTTTTTGTACGTTATATCGAAGAGTATATGTATTACGGGATATTCAGGGGAATTTCAATAGTAGGAAGAGGGTTTCAGGGACGATTCAAGGGGCTTTAACGGCAATTCAAGGGCTTTCATGATCCTTTTAAGGGCGTTGCAAGGGGTTTGAGGGGAGCTTCAAGATAAGAGTCATTAAAAAGAGTTTCAGGTTGTTTCAGGAACATTGTAAGGCCGTTCCTAGAGGTTCTAGGGGCGTTTGATAGGATTTCAGGGGGCGTTTCAAGGAGTTTTAACCCTCGAGCGATCGCGCTGTTGTATTTTGTACAACACGTTGAACAAATCTCACTTTTTGTACTCAGCATTAGCGTGGTGCTGACGCAGGTAGTCAACCGCGCGAGTTACGAAAGGTTAAATGCGTTTCAAGGGGTTTCTGGACCCTATTAAAGGCATATCAGGGTTTTTCAAAATATATTGTGATGGGTTCTCTAAAAGTCCTCTTATTCTTTTTTGGGCTTTTCAATACCTCATTCAGGTTGTAAGTATTCGGTTTTCCATACCTGAGTTTGGTATTCTTCTGCTATTTTCTCCTGCTCGGGATGTAACGCACCTGAGAGGCTGTTAACCATATTTCTGCACATTGAATAATTAACAAGGTTGCGACCATTCATTTGCAAAGATTTACATTCATTTGCTACTATCTCAGTTCAGAAGCATGCTATCGAAAAACAATGTATGGATGAATTTAACCATGTAGTTTTATCTGAAAGTTTGCCGAATAACATTGGGGTCGCAAACGTATACCAAAGTCGTGAGCGAGCTGTGAAGGCAACTTTCCACAGCGTGAATGAAATTTACATTCACCGCGTGGAGAGTTGCCTTCACAGCTCGCTCACGACTTTGGTATGCGTGTGCGACCCCAATGTTATTCGGCAAACTTTCAGATAAAACTACAAGGTTAAATTCATCCATACATTGTTTTTCGATAGCATGCTTCTGAACTAAGATAATAGCAAATGAATGTAAATCTTTGCAAATGAATGGTCGCAACCTTGATAATTAATGGAACAGAAGTTTATAGAAAGTTGTTTAGGTATTCACTTCATCTGCCTAATAGTGCTTTAATAATGACAGAAAACAAGCTGCTTCCGACGCATTAGATGCCGTTATTCCACATATGATCTAATATGGAACTAGTAGTTTATTCAAAGTTTAACAACTTTTGCTTGATCATTTTATTCAACTTCAATTATAAAGCTTAACATCAAGATGTAATCAGGTTTCTTTAGAACATATGTTAGACTTTTATTCAATCAATGTTGATTAGCAGTGGAACTGTGTTACTTAATTGTCGTTGTTCGCCATGCTCCCATTTGTAAACACGATTGCTGATTAGGCATCTAAGAAGAGTGTCTGCTGCTACCAGCTTCAACACCAAACAAATATCTTGCAGCTGCTCAAAATAATACACTTTCAAAATCATTCTGACTCACCTTTTGCACTACACGCTCCAACGACAGCAAATCCGCCAACAGAAACACCTGAAGATATGCACCAGCGTCACACATTTTTTTTTCCTTTCGATACAAAATAGGAACGGAATAAATAAAAGTTTACTTGTTTAGGCGTACAAACAAAAAAAATGTTCAAAGAGTTACCACTTACCACTACTTACAACACAACACCGTGAATGACTGACGGACTGACAAATATATCAGCATACATGCCTTATGATTAAACGTTGCGGTTACACTTATTCAAACATTGATCATCTTCAATGTTTATGAGGACAATTTGTTGAATAAAATACTTAAGCAATGTTTGAACAACATATGTACGGCAATGTACTAGACTCAGGAACTGAATATTTATATGCTGGCTTCAAATCTACCGATTCATGTAATTCAGATTGAGGCAGACCGAATGCAGACGACTGTCAATCAGAAGGTCCCGAGTTCAAGTCTTTCCACCAATGTGATTTGTTCCATTAAAAGGAAATTGAAAAGGTGATGTTGTAGGTATAAGATCATAAAGAGATACTTCAAATTAAATACAAATGCAGAAATATAGAAAGTAAAATTTTGTTTTGCCATTTTATTGTTACAATGCTATTGAAGAAACGTTTAAGAAACGTTGTTGAGGCAGTTATAAAATCATATCTATGAATAGAAATGAAATCCGTATGAGATACGTCATAACACCAGCATGTTTTAATTGTATTATGGTGGAATAAATTTCGAAGAAAGCTTGTTGTCACGCACTTTGCTGCTAATGCATTAAACGATTAAACAAATAGCGTCAAACAACGATGTTTTATAAACGTTGAAGAAAAGTTTATGATATTTGTGTAAATAGCTGATGGTTCAAACGTTGAACAAGAGTTTAACAACCGATGTACGGTCATTGAATAAACATTCATTTCATCGTGCTTATAGAACTGTTGATGTTGAATAGATTCTCATTTTTGGGCGAATAAGAGTTGACGAATAGTTTTATTTCAAAATTATTCAAATATAATACGATTAGCAGCTTAATAACGTTGTTGGTTTAAGAAACATTTCTTCAAGTAAAAATTGTTTCTTGGGTAGCCGTCTCCAGATTGGCGATCCATAGTCTAACCACTAAGCTAACTGGAGACCCGGACACTGTTGTATGCGAAATGTAGACAGTCTTCACGCAGGTCGAAGCGTCGTTGAACTCCAGGCCTCTTACTCTGGGCAGTAACGACTCCGGAGACTGTGAAGCGCTCATTCCAATTTAGTCGTGACTTCTTCTCGTTAGTTCATAAAGGAGACTTACAAACAAGTGTTAAAAAGAAACTGCTGACATCTGAATAAAAGTGAAGCGAATATAAAGTGAATTGAGAGAGGTCCTTGAATGAATCAAAAGAGAACCGCAGGAGGATGAGTAAAATGAGTTAAGATGACCTAATGCTGGGTCTTAAGAAAGTCGAGAGTCTGAAAATAATGCTTTTAAGCTTTTAATATCATGTCCTGGTAATTTTGAATCAATTCATCACAAAATCCTTTTTTTAAAGCACCATTCCTTCAGCTGCCTGAAGTCAACTAGGTAAGCACTATCCGAAAATCTCTCGAAAAATAAGTTTTCGGTATAATCTCGGAGTCACTTCTCCACGCGCAGGCAGCTTGCTTGGCAGCTCGAAAGGACCCAGGGGCGAACCAGCAACGGAACGGAACGGTACAAGTCCAAAACTTTGCAATAACACTACTACTGACTGGGGTGGTAGGTATACCTACTCACTTTGCCTCCCCAAAAGCAAACTCCGGGAACTCGTACACTAACGACCAGATAACGGACTTTTCGGACGGAAAGTTTTATTTCAATTATTGTTCTGTTCTTTAAGCTCCTCGATTTTATTATGCAGATATTCCCCGGAACGAATCTTGACTGACGGCACGCGGAGGCAGTGCGGAAGGGGCTGGCCTGGTTCTTCGCGCGTTGTTCTAGGAAAGAAGGATGCAACTGCAATGAAGATATGAGTTAGTACAGTGAGGACGGTTGGAGGGAAGAGGAAGTGGAGGAGGAGATTTCGCAGATCCGAGAGTTTCAATGACCGGTGAAAGTAATTAAGAAAATGCAATCGTGTTGCAATTTAGTTTTGTTTAATTGGGTAGCAGATGGATGGGTTTGCGAATGGAAGGTTGTGAAAAATGACTTCATTTGAAGGAATAATTTTCAAGGTAAACCAAAACCTTACAGATTGTTTATAATACAGTGTATTCGCTCTTTATTTTATCTTATTCTATCTGTTTCCAAATTTGCAACATTTATGTTCCGTTTTTTCTACTATTATCTTTGGCTATATATTTTTAAATTTTTATGTTTACTATTATCTATTACTTTTCTGTTCTCTTTTTGTATTTTCTGTGTAGGTATTTTTTCTATTATTTATCTTCTATTTTCTATCTTCCTAAAGACTGCACTCGAAAAAAAATAAGACACCCAAAATTATGTATAACTTTTGATTGCGTTCACAAAAATAGCTGATTTTTTAAGCAGGAATAGCATGTTATATGTAGTTAATGCCCTAAAAATTTCATCAAAATCGGTTCAGTATTGGCGCAAATATTGTCGATACAATAAAAGTTGATTTTGGAAATTTTGGGCTTCCTATCTTCCTATCTTCCTATCTTCCTATCTTCCTATCTTCCTATCTTCCTATCTTCCTATCTTCCTATCTTCCTATCTTCCTATCTTCCTATCTTCCTATCTTCCTATCTTCCTATCTTCCTATCTTCCTATCTTCCTATCTTCCTATCTTCCTATCTTCCTATCTTCCTATCTTCCTATCTTCCTATCTTCCTATCTTCTTATCTTCCTATCTTCCTTTCTTCCTAATCTTCTATCTTCTATCTTCTATCTTCTATCTTCTATCGTCTATCTTCTATATTATATCTTCTATCTTCTATCTTCTATCTTCTATCTTCTATCTTCTATCTTTTATCTTTTATCTTTTATCTTTTATCTTTTATCTTTTATCTTTTATCTTTTATCTTTTATCTTTTATCTTTTATCTTTTATCTTTTATCTTTTATCTTTTATCTTTTATCTTTTATCTTTTATCTTTTATCTTTTATCTTTTATCTTTTATCTTTTATCTTTTATCTTTTATCTTTTATCTTTTATCTTTTATCTTTTATCTTTTATCTTTTATCTTTTATCTTTTATCTTTTATCTTTTATCTTTTATCTTTTATCTTTTATCTTTTATCTTTTATCTTTTATCTTTTATCTTTTATCTTTTATCTTTTATCTTTTATCTTTTATCTTGTATCTTTTATCTTCTATCTTCTATCTTCTATCTTCTATCTTCTATCTTCAATCTTCTATCTTCTATCTTCTATCTTCCTATCTCCTATCTTCTATCTTCAATCTTCAATCTTCTATCTTCTATCTTCTATCGTCTATCTTCTATCGTCTATCTTCTATCTTCTATCTTCCTATCTTCCTATCTTCCTATCTTCCTATCTTCCTATCTTCCTATCTTCCTATCTTCCTATCTTCCTATCTTCCTATCTTCCTATCTTCCTATCTTCCTATCTTCCTATCTTCCTATCTTCCTATCTCCCTATCTCCCTATCTTCCTATCTTCCTATCTTCCTATCTTCCTATCTTCCTATCTTCTTATCTTCCTATCTTCCTTTCTTCCTAATCTTCTATATTCTATCTTCTATCTTCTATCTTCTATCTTCTATCTTCTATCTTCTATCTTCTATCTTCTATCTTCTATCTTCTATCTTCTATCTTCTATCTTCTATCTTCTATCTTCTATCTTCTATCTTCTATCTTCTATCTTCTATCTTCTATCTTCTATCTTCTATCTTCTATCTTCTATCTTCTATCTTCTATCTTCTATCTTCTATCTTCTATCTTCTATCTTCTATCTTCTATCTTCTATCTTCTATCTTCTATCTTCTATCTTCTATCTTCCTATCTTCTATCTTTTATCTTTTATCTTTTATCTTTTATCTTTTATCTTTTATCTTTTATCTTTTATCTTTTATCTTTTATCTTTTATCTTTTATCTTTTATCTTTTATCTTTTATCTTTTATCTTTTATCTTTTATCTTTTATCTTTTATCTTTTATCTTTTATCTTTTATCTTCTATCTTCTATCTTCTATCTTCTATCTTCTATCTTCTATCTTCAATCTTCAATCTTCAATCTTCTATCTTCTATCTTCTATCTTCTATCTTCTATCTCCTATCTTCTATCTTCAATCTTCAATCTTCAATCTTCTATCTTCCTATCTTCCTATCTTCTATCTTCTATCTTCCTATCTTCCTATTTTCCTATGTTCCTATCTTCCTATCTTCCTATCTTCCTATCTTCCTATCTTCCTATCTTCCTATCTTCCTATCTTCCTATCTTCCTATCTTCCTATCTTCCTATCTTCCTATCTTCCTATCTTCCTATCTTCCTATCTTCCTATCTTCCTATCTTCCTATCTTCCTATCTTCCTATCTTCCTATCTTCCTATCTTCCTATCTTCCTATCTTCCTATCTTCCTATCTTCCAAGCTATCTTCCTATCTTCCTATCGTCCTATCTTCCTATCTTTCTATCTTCCTATCTTCCTATCTTCCTATCTTCCTATCTTCCTATCTTCCTATCTTCCTATCTTCCTATATTCCTATCTTCCTATCTTTCTAATCTTCTATCTTCAATCTTCAATCTTCAATCTTCTATCTACTATCTTCTATCTTCTATCTTCCTATCTTCCTATCTTCCTATCTTCCTATCTTCCTATCTTCCTATCTTCCTATCTTCCTATCTTCCTATCTTCCTATCTTTCTAATCTTCTATCTTCAATCTTCAATCTTCAATCTTCTATCTACTATCTTCTATCTTCTATCTTCCTATCTTCCTATCTTCCTATCTTCCTATCTTCCTATCTTCCTATCTTCCTATCTTCCTATCTTCCTATCTTCCTATCTTCCTATCTTCCTATCTTTCTAATCTTCTATCTTCAATCTTCAATCTTCAATCTTCAATCTTCAATCTTCAATCTTCTATCTTCTATCTTCTATCTTCTATCTTCTATCTTCTATCTTCTATCTTCTATCTTCTATGTTCTATCTTTTATCTTTTATCTTTTATCTTTTATCTTTTATCTTTTATCTTTTATCTTTTATCTTTTATCTTTTATCTTTTATCTTTTATCTTTTATCTTTTATCTTTTATCTTTTATCTTTTATCTTTTATCTTTTATCTTTTATCTTTTATCTTTTATCTTTTATCTTTTATCTTTTATCTTTTATCTTTTATCTTTTATCTTTTATCTTTTATCTTTTATCTTTTATCTTTTATCTTTTATCTTTTATCTTTTATCTTTTATCTTTTATCTTTTATCTTTTATCTTCTATCTTCTATCTTCTATCTTCTATCTTCTATCTTCTATCTTCTATCTTCTATCTTCTATCTTCTATCTTCAATCTTCAATCTTCTATCTTCTATCTTCTATCTCCTATCTTCTATCTTCAATCTTCAATCTTCAATCTTCAATCTTCTATCTTCCTATCTTCTATCTTCTATCTTCCTATCTTCCTATCTTCCTATCTTCCTATCTTCCTATCTTCCTATCTTTCTAATCTTCTATCTTCAATCTTCAATCTTCAATCTTCAATCTTCAATCTTCTATCTTCTATCTTCTATCTTCCTATCTTCCTATCTTCCTATCTTCCTATCTTCCTATTTTCCTATCTTCCTATCTTCCTATCTTCCTATCTTCCTATCTTCCTATCTTCCTATCTTCCTATCTTCCTATCTTCCTATCTTTCTAATCGTCTATCTTCAATCTTCAATCTTCAATCTTCAATCTTCTATCTTCTATCTTCTATCTTCTATCTTCTATCTTCTATCTTTTATCTTTTATCTTTTATCTTTTATCTTCTATCTTCTATCTTCTATCTTCTATCTTCAATCTTCAATAATCAATCTTCTATCTTCTATCTTCTATCTCCTATCTTCTATCTTCAATCTTCAATCTTCAATCTTCAATCTTCAATCTTCAATCTTCTATCTTCTATCTTCCTATCTTCTATCTTCTATCTTCCTATCTTCCTATCTTCCTATGTTCCTATCTTCCTATCTTCCTATCTTCCTATCTTCCTATCTTCCTATCTTCCTATCTTCCTATCTTCCTATCTTCCTATCTTCCTATCTTCCTATCTTCCTATCTTCCTATCTTCCTATCTTCCTATCTTCCTATCTTCCTATCTTCCTATCTTCCTATCTTCCTATCTTCCTATCTTCCTATCTTCCTATCTTCCTATCGTCCTATCTTCCTATCTTTCTATCTTCCTATCTTCCTATCTTCCTATCTTCCTATCTTCCTATCTTCCTATCTTCCTATCTTCCTATCTTCCTATCTTCCTATCTTCCTATCTTCCTATCTTCCTATCTTCCTATCTTCCTATCTTCCTATCTTCCTATCTTCCTATCTTCCTATCTTCCTATCTTCCTATCTTCCTATCTTCCTATCTTCCTATCTTCCTATCTTCCTATCTTCCTATCTTCCTATCTTCCTATCTTCCTATCTTCCTATCTTCCTATCTTCCTATCTTCCTATCTTCCTATCTTCCTATCTTCCTATCTTCCTATCTTCCTATCTTCCTATCTTCCTATCTTCCTATCTTCCTATCTTCCTATCTTCCTATCTTCCTATCTTCCTATCTTCCTATCTTCCTATCTTCCTATCTTCTATCTTCTGTCTTCTGTCTTCAATCTTCTATCTTCTATCTTCTATCTTATTTCTTCTATCTTCTATCTTCTATCTTCTGTCTTCTTATTTTTATTATGTTTTCGGCCCGGTCTTTTCTCCTCTGTTTCCTATCCTTTACCTTATTTTTTCCAAGACGTTTTGAATCTTTCATCTCTTCTTCTGCTTTATGCTATCTTTTTCCTTCCATTTGCTATCTTTATTCTGTATCTTATTTTATATTGCATTTTCTATGTACTATCTGCTGTCTTTTATATCCTGTCATCTTTATTTTCGATTTTTTTTCTCCTCAATGTTTTCTTTTTTGTAATTTTAACCTTCAACCTGGAAATTTTGCGTATTTCCTTATGTTCTTTTTCAATCTTTCATTTTCTATTTCCTTTATTACCTTCTGTTCACCATATTTTTATGTTTTTTCATGCAACTTCTCGGTTTCTACTCATGGTTCCTGTATCTAGTCTTGCTTATTTCAGTCTCGAGTTTACGATACACATTCTAATCATCGCCAAACTCATCCAATTGATTCGCCCCACGAAGTGGCAATCATTCACTGCTGCCGTTCAAATTAAAAACCCACCGCGCACGCCGTTATCCATCTACCTCCCATGGACGGGGTGCGAGTGACGAAATTAGTTCGAAAGCACGTTCCGCCAAAGCCAAGCTCCATGTGTGACAATGTAGACACAATAATGTTGCTACGTGACACACGTTTGCTCCCCGGCAGTCACCATAAATCTGAAGCCGCCGCCACCGCAATTGTTGTTGTTGTGAGTATATAGCTGGGTTAGAGCGCTTGTGGAAGATTTGAGAAATGTTGATCTTAAAATGTTCTATTGGAGTTACACCCTTTTCGGGCTTCCGAGTTGTTGTGTATTGTGCATCGGAGGAGATTAGTTCGGTATAGGGTAGGTATCAATTTGTATACTTCACCTTTCCGGGTCGCCCCATATGGGATCCCACCGACAGCATCTTGGGACAGTCAACACATACACCTAATTCAATTCACGTTGGAACGTTGGGACCATATGCACACGAACCCAAACTGTTCTTTGGTCCCTGTGCCCCCCCTCCCCCCTATATTTCCCTTCGCTAGCCTTCCCAAGTGGCAGCGCACATCAAGCTTTCAGGCACCGCCACTGACTGACGTGAACACAATGGCACAAATTTATTCCGAATACAACAAGCCAGCCGCAGATGGTCAATGAAAAACCCATTTTCTGACGATTTCTCCCACAACTGCTCGTTGCTGCCCTTCTAGAACTACCACCTTCAGTAAATTGGCTCACCAAGCTTTGGTCATAGTGGGCAGAAAGGGTCGAATTAGGAAATTCTTAATGGAGAGTGTGATTGTCAAATTTTTAATTATAAGGTATCAACATACTGGTGATAGACAGAATAACCGGAATAGTCAATATTTCCATTTTTTTAAATGGGCAAGTAACCGTTACTTTTCGAAAAGAGAATCACAAATTCTCAAGTTTCCCTGTAAGGTGATCAAGTAGTTGTCAATCAATGGTCAATCAATGGTCCTCAATGGATATTTGAGAAACATCGTGCTATTCAGCATGAAATTAGAAAAACTCTAGTAAAAGGCATAATTGTTCAATTTCCATATTTCAACTGTTATATCACAAGATTCAATGAATCAAATGCAATGAAAATTTTGAGCGATTCTGATAACCGACAATAAATTTAAAAAAGTTGTGCATGTTAAAAGTAGATCAACTAAAAGCAAAGCTAGCAAATCAAAAGCAAACAAACCCGGGCAGACAAGAATATCTAAATCAAATCTCAAATCGAACAATTGTTGCTGTCATAACTCGCTGTGATTTTAATGTGTTATTCGAAAAAATTAAAAAATATCGCATAACTCAAAGTGATATAATATCGGTTTTTTGTTCTTGTCGAAATATCTGAAAATGTCTACATAAGAACAAATTTTGCACTTCTGCACGAAATGGAACACATACACCCATAGAGATGACTCAATGTTAGTGAAATGGCATGGGCCCCTTTCAGCCACTAGAGCCGATTCATCCGATTTTCAAAATTATGGACTTATTTGAATATTCTAATTGAAGATAACTTTTTATAAGTTGAACACTACTACGTGATAAAGATATTTTGTACAGAGCAGTTGTGAATATGATTCTTAATAACTACAATATTTTCAGTACGTAAAAACCGCGAGTTTTTCATTTTCGGAAAAAATAATCGTTCGGCAATTCCTCAGCGATTTTGCCCGACATTTTTTTGAGAAATTGTTTCGATATTTGATATACAATTTAGAATTTCTCAGTAATTCCTTTGGAATTGGCAAATTTCTTCAACAAATCCCTTGGATCCCCTTCGAAGTTTCTTTGAGAATTTCTTGGGTAACACGTTCGGAATTTCTCACAAAAAACCTCACATCCTTTAAAAATTTAATTTGTAATTTCATGGAAAATTCTTGAGAAATTCCTATAGGAGCTTTATTTAAGAATTTTATTGGCAGATCTTGGTAGTTCCTTCTCCAATCATTTTAGATGTTTCACATGTTTTTTTTTTCCTTTTGGTACAGTGACTCCTTCGGCAATTTCTTTGCGATTTTGTTCGGTAATGACTTTTGTTATTAATTCCACAAATACTCTGGGAACTTTCTCGCAAATTTCTTTGGAAATGTCTTCGACAATTTGTTTGTTTGTTTTGAGATTTCCTTTAGTATTATTTTTTTTATCTTTGTCATTCAATATTCCTTCAACAATTTCTTTGAGGAATCTCTCGACAACCCTTTGAAAACTCCTTTGGTCATTCTTTTTTAGACAAATTCTTCGAGATTTCATCAGTTACAAATTAAGGAATTCCTGCAACAGTTTTTTTCAGAATACTTTCGGCAATTTCGGTGAAACTTGCTTTGAAAATATCATCAGGCAGTTTTTTGAAGACTTCTTTGGTTCTTCTTTCTGAAAGTTTTTCTGTAATTCCTATGAATTCCTCCGAAACATTTCTTAGAGATTTCCTTCGATTTTTTTTAATCTTCGGCAATTTTTTGAGCATTTCTTCAGAGTTTGGTAAAAAAAACTCCAAAAAATTGTTTTTAATTCCTTCTAAAATTCCTTTAGAAATTTGAAAATTATTATAGGAATTTCTTTGAAAACCTTATTGGAAAGTAGGAAACTTTAAGGAAATTAATCTAGCAATTCTTTAGGGGAACTTTTCAGCCGAATGAGTTTTTGAAGAAACTGCTGAACACCAAAGGAATTCACAAAGGGATCGCTGAATAAATTTCCAAAAGAAACACTGACAAGAAATAAACAAATTGCTGTTTTTGGAAACATAAACATAAATGTAAAGAATTCTCAAATAATGATAGATGGGAACACAATAAAACTACCAAAAAAAATTTAAAAGAATTGCACAAGGAAAAGCCAAAGGAAATTCAGAGGAATCGTCGTTGAAATTTCAAAACAAATTTCCAATGAAATTTCTGATCAAAATTCAATGGAACTATTGCAGAAATTCTAAAAACATAACAAACAGGCCGAAGGAATTTTTAAATAAATTGCTAAACCAATATCGGAAGAATTAACAGAAACTCCCAAAGAAAAGGACGAAGGAGTTTTAAAAGAATGTCTGAAAATATTTCTAAACATACATTCGCAAAATTTCTCAAAATAATTAACGAACAAATTGCGGAGCGGACCTGGTGTGATGGTTAGAACACTTGACTATCACACCGAGGACCTGGGATCAAACCCCACTCCCGACAAACTCGTAAAATGTGAGTTCTTCCTCCGGAAGGGAAGTAAAGCATGCGTACCGAGATGAACTAGCCTAGGGCTAAAAATCTCGTTAATACAGAGAAAAAAAAACGAACAAATTTTAAAGCAAATACAAAATTTTTGTAGCCACGTAATTTAGTGATTATTTTCAGTTTCTGTGTTCCATACCTACTTCTCACAATTGTTCTGCCGAATTATTATGATGTACAAAACAAACAAAACAAAAGGGTTGTCGTTATCGAACACAATCTGAAAACACTAACTTTCTGTATTATACGTAGTTTTAGAACATTTTTTTCAACAATTTATTTTTAACAATAACGGCGTTGATACAATTAAGTTGGAACCGAAAATACAAAATGTAGTTTTATGAATATTTTGCGGTTGTAGGACAAAAGGTCGAAGGTCAAAAGGTCGACGGTCAAAAGTTATAAGGGTCAAAAAGTCGAAAAAGGACGAAATAAAAAATAAGCAGGCCAAAAGATCAAAATGTGAAGGGGTCAGAAGGTCGAAATGTCGAATGAAAAAAAAACAACTGAAAATAATTTTTAATGAAACTCAACGTACATATGTACAGATGGAAATATTATTAGTAAAATTGCGAAAAAATCCACAGCTCAGGTGAGATTTGAACTCACGACCCTTATACGCTAGACAAGTGCTTTTCCAACTAAGCTACCGAGCCAATTAATGACACGGCATTTTGGTTGGTACAAGGTAATTCCAATCTCATCGATCATGCTTCATCTTTCCCTTAAATTTCACCGCAAATATATCCATCTCTTATGTACACATGCATGAAGAGCGATGCGATTTATTTACTGTTGAAACTGTTTGCCTAACTTTCAGGCGTCTCTTCATCACCGACTGTGGTGAGGAAGAACAATTGAAACCTGGTAGGCGACCAACGTGTCGTTCGCACTCTTTCATATACGACAGATTACTACAGAAGAGGTAGAAGCTCGAATATGACTTAAGGGCAAAGTCTTCGGTATACCAATCCGTGTGGTCAATTAATGATTTTTAATGAAACTCAACGTACATATGTACAGATGGAAATATTATTAGTAAAATTGCGAAAAAAATCCACAGCTCAGGTGAGATTTGAACTCACGACCCTTATACGCTAGACAAGTGCTTTTCCAACTAAGCTACCGAGCCAATTAATGACACGGCATTTTGGTTGGTACAAGGTAATTCCAATCTCATCGATCATATGTACGTTGAGTTTCATTAAAAATCATTAATTGACCACACGGATTGGTATACCGAAGACTTTGCCCTTAAGTCATATTCGAGCTTCTACCTCTTCTGTAGTAATCTGTCGTATATGAAAGAGTGCGAACGACACGTTGGTCGCCTACCAGGTTTCAATTGTTCTTCCTCACCACAGTCGGTGATGAAGAGACGCCTAAAAGTTAGGCAAACAGTTTCAACAGTAAATAAATCGCATCGCTCTTCATGCATGTGTACATAAGAGATAGATATATTTGCGGTGAAATTTAAGGGAAAGATGAAGCATGATCGATGAGATTGGAATTACCTTGTACCAACCAAAATGCCGTGTCATTAATTGGCTCGGTAGTTTAGTTGGAAAAGCACTTGTCTAGCGTATAAGGGTCGTGAGTTCAAATCTCACCTGAGCTGTGGATTTTTTCGCAATTTTACTAATAATATTTCCATCTGTACATATGTACGTTGAGTTTCATTAAAATTCATTAATTGACCACACGGATTGGTATACCGAAGACTTTGCCCTTAAGTCAACTGAAAATAATCTTAAATCCTTTTTATCGTCTTCTTTATTACCTTACGTTATCATTGGAACTTGGCCTGCATCTTCTCAATTCAGAGGTCGCGTAACACTTACAGAGTTATTAAAATAAGGGCTTTCAGATGTCCTTTCGGAACGGAAATCGATCCTTTAGTTTGTGCTTTGTATAAAAGGTTATCTAATACATCCTTTTGAACAACGGCAGTTCTTCGAAGTTGCATATTCACGGCTATATGCGTAATTACCATTACTGTCCTAAATAATTTTGATTTCTTGTGAACATAGACTGTTCTTTCTAAAAATGCTTTATGGCAATTTTTGACGTACTTACTAATAACATAACTATTAATAATATGTTGCCTTCTTTTGAAATAGGTCGTTCTTTCGAGTTGTACTATAACAGCGGTTATTTTTAATTTGACTTTAGATATTTCCAAAGAGATCTGCTTCAATGATCTACTAAAACATCAAAAGATGTAGCACTGCTTTCACTTTCTACCTTATCATGGTATAATGATGAGCACGAGGATGTTGACAAAAATCGATAACTAATTATTGAGGCGTCCGATCTGAATGTACTTACCTTACCGATCAGGCTAAGGCCGGGGTGGCCTCTATTGTACATAGTAGCCGTCTCCATTCCACTCGGTCCATGGCAGTTTGTCTCCAGTTCCGCACTCTGCGTAGGGTCCACGTAGGGTCCATGTTTCGTGCCCATAGAGGACGACCGGTCTAATCAGCGTTTTGTAGATAGTTAACTTCGTGTTACGGCGAACTTTATTCGATCGTAGAGTTCTGCGGAGTCCAAAGTAAGCACGATGTCCTGCCACAATGCGCCTCTGAATTTCTTTGCTGGTGTCGTTATCGGCGGTCACCAGTGAGCCCAAGTACACGAATTCTTCAACCGCCTCGATCTCATCACCGTCGATATAAGTTCGGGGTGGCGGGAGCGGAGATTCCTCCCTGCAGCCCTTTGCCATCATGTACTTTGTCTTCGACACATTAATGACTAATCCGATTAGTCTGGCTTCACTCTTTAGTCGGATGTACGTTTCCGCCATCGTCTCAAATTTACGAGCAATAATATCAATATCATCAGCGAAACCAAGCAGCTGAACGGACTTCGTGAAAATCGTTCCACTCGTGTTTATCCCCGCTCTCCTCATCCCTTTAAAGCAATGTTGAACAGCAAGCACGAAAGACCATCACCTTGCCGTAACCCTCTGCGAGATTCGAAGAGACTCGAGAGTGTCCCTGATACTCGAACTACGCACATCACTCGATCTATCGTCGCTTTGATCAACTGTGTCAGTTTATCCGGGAATCCGTATTCGTGCATAATCTGCCATAGCTGTTCTCGATCGATTGTATCATATGCCGATTTGAAATCGATGAACAAGTGATGTGTGGGCACGTTGTATTCGCGGCATTTCTGCAACACCTGGCGGATGGCGAACATCTGATCCGTTGCAGCGCGTTCACCCATAAATCCAGCCTGATATTGCCCCACGAACTCTCTTGCAATCGGTGATAGACGGCGGCATAAAATTTGAGAGAGTATCTTGTAGGCAGCGCTCAGTAGTGTGATCGCGCGGTAGTTCCCGCAATCCAACTTGTTGCCCTTTTTGTAGATGGGACACACGATACCTTCCATTCATTCCTCCGATAATACTTCCGATTTGAACGTGGTCTTCGCCAATGTTGTAGCTGATAGAGTAGCCTAGGAGTACGAAGGGTCAACTAATACTCTAGGGCACTTGGGAAAATGCTACGGTCAATCGAATGAAAAACGTCCGTTTCCCATAGTAATTCCCATACAAATTTTGAAGGGCTTATGCACTCTCAATTTTTAACCAAATCAGCTCATTTTTTGAGAGAAGACTTAGAATCTGGTTATGAATCGAGTAAGCGGTGTGGACCAAAAACGATTTTTTGAACCACGCTAATGTTGATGTGCGGCTGTTGGTTGTTCCTTTTTCCAGTCTGATTAGGGGCCCATTATGAGGTACCGTTCGCCGACGTCCATGTATCCGGGTCCGTTTTAGCCATGGGCTCAGATTAGTGTTAGTGTCAGCTGCTCTCAGGGGGAAAGAGTAACTGCCGAAAGTGCCGGGGCTAGGATCGAACCCATGACCATCTGCTTATGAAACAAACGTGTGACCAATTGCGCCACGGGCCCCGGGTATTTGATGGGCTTGTTTGGCCAAATATTTGTTATGTCTAATAGGACCTTTAGCCTGACTGGTAAGGTAAGTATCATGAGCAAAAATAGGGTTGACAAAATAGATTTTTTTTTTCATTAGCTTGCTTCCCAGATAACCAGTAATCGTATAAGATGTTGCATAAGATGATAAAGTGGAGATTAGACATGTTCATATTTAAGAAAATGTCTCGAATCCCACTGGTCAAGTAAATATAATAATTCTCATGCCAAAATGAACTTCTGGTCAAATTTTCAGCTACATTGATACAGATTTCGATGTGCTTCAAGTCGATTCGGAAATTTCGGGCTTTTCTACACTTTAAAAAATCATAACTATTGAACGGAAAGACATACAATAATGATTATAGCTCGAAATCAAAGCTTATCATATTCCACAAAAGTCGTCCATACATACTTATACAATTCTTGCAAGTTTTGTCAGTAATAAATTGAGTTTTGTTCCAAGTGGTACCGAAAAATCTGTTATCTTGGAGTCAAAATGGCATGGGAAGCATGGATTAATGAAATTTTGTGATATGAAATATTCTGGAGATAATCATGTAATATCCCACGACGATCCCCGTTCGGGGTAACCCTGAAGCTTTTTGTAATAATTTATTAAAAATGCTGAAAGCCTTGTCACACGCCATCACCCACCGAGGGGGGGGCAAAAAATCACCACAAAGCGCCTATCTAATGGAAAAAATGAGCACATTAGCATTGGTTTTTCATTGCTGACGACGATGACTGTTTTCAAATCGTTCTGATTCATCAATGAAATGTGACCAAAACAATCATCGTTTGGCAGAAAAAATCAAGGCTAATGTGCTCATTTTGTGTTAATTTTGATGTCACTTGAAACTTTTTCGGCCCCCACGATGATGATGGCGTATTGCACGGCTTCCAGCATTTTTAATAATTTATTCCAAAAAACTGCTGAATTATCTCGAACGGGGTTCGTCTTGAGAGATATGACATGACTATCTCCTGGGTATTTCAACTCCTAGAATTTCATCATTCCATGCTTCCCAGGCCATTTTGACTACAAGATAACAGATTTTTCGGTACCACTTAGAACAAAACTCAATTTATTACTGACAAAACTTGCAAGAATTGTATAAGTATGTATGGACGACTTTTGTGGAATATGATAAGCTTTGATTTCGAGCTATAATCATTATTGTATGTCTTTCCGTTCAATAGTTATGTTTTTTTAAAGTGTAGAAAAGCCCGAAATTTCCGAATCGACTTGAAGCACATCGAAATCTGTATCAATGTAGCTGAAAATTTGACCAGAAGTTCATTTTGGCATGAGAATTATTATATTTACTTGACCAGTGGGATTCGAGACATTTTCTTAAATGTGAACATGTCTAGTGGAGATCATATGCGTGCATGCCTCGATTTAGTCGCATGTAAAGTGTACGCATATCGTCTTCACTTTTACATCTCATTCGACATGCTATACAATCACTGGTTGTCTGGGTTAGGTGTTATCTGTCAAATAACCTACGAACAGTCATACATGTTGGAGGTTAGGTTTCGTAGTGTAATAAAGAATAGATGTAATGCGATGGGTGGGCCTAAATGTCCATTCCACGAGCTTACTGCTTTATAATAGCAGTTCGACTGCTAAGCTGCCCTTAATAAGCAATTGAACTGCTGCTTAACATCTGACAGCTGTTGTGTAGCATTTAAAATGCTCGATATATTTTGGTTAATTAGCATCTGAACTGTTATTGTCTATCCGGCTGGAATCAAGACAGACATTCAATCAAAAATTGCCATTTTCTTGGTCCACAAGTGTCGCAACTGTTTCGCATCTAGTGCGCTGTGTTGCTGACAACAACGGGAAGGATGCGCACTACTTTTGACATGAGTCAAAAACGTCGCGAGTTGGGTCGCGTCGCGACTTGATTGAGCGACGTCCGGTTTGGTGGTGGCCCGACAATACTTTAATGCCACAGAACTGCTAGGAAAACTTGTGATGCTAAAAGTGCAACACAACAACACGATAACAACGTTCTAATTTATGAGTCACGGCTGTAGGACCGGCTTCATTCGGGTATCTTTTTAGTCATAGGTAGCATACGAAGGTAATTAATGAAAGTAAAGGGGTATTTTGTGAATAAATTTCCTCTGATCTGTTTCCCATTTGATTATCAGCACATGCCGGAGCACGGGGTTAAACGAAACAACTGCTGGTGTTGAGCCTCAAATAGATCAAAAAATCAACGCACATTATCTGATCATCTATAGATCATACTGTAGCACGGTTCTGTTACATCATCAACCCGAGGGTCGAGGGATCGAATCCCGGTTTCGCAGAAATTAGCAAAAAAAAACTAACAACCTTCTATAACGTGCCCCAAACATCAAAAGTTGCACAAGAGAGCGAGAGAAAAAAATGAAAAATGAGCAGAGAATGGGAGGAGAATAGGTATGAAGCGGGGAAAATGAGCAGGGCGAAAATTTTTTGTTTTTATTTTTGACAATTGGAGGGACAGGGAGGTTAAGCATTTTATCAGCCGTATATCGGGCCAAAACCTGCATTTAAGTAGCACTTATGGCGCATATACGGCAAATTGGCATTAAATATCCCAGGTAACCAATAAGCAGTTAAAATAGCATTAATTCGGCACTATATGCACCTTTACAGCAGGTCATAAAATGCTAATCTGCCGTATATGCGCCATTAGTGCTAATTAAATGCAGGTTTTGGTCCGCTATACGGCTGATTAAATGCTTATCCCTCCTATCCTCCAGATTGTCAAAAATAAAAACAAAAAATTTCCCCTGATAATTTTGCGGCTTCCCTTTCTCTTCTTTTTTCTCACTCTCCTGCTGTGGAACTTTTGAAGCTTGGGGCACGTCCTGAACTGCTGTGCTGTTTTTTTGCTGCTTTCGGCCAAATTGGGATTCAATCTCTCGATCCTCGGGTTAACGATGGTGCTGAACCGTGCTACTGGGTAAGCTATAGATGATCAGATAAAGCGCGTTGGATTTGTGATCTATTTAAGGCATAAGTTTTACACCAGCAGTTGCTTCGTTGTGCTATGAGCTCGGCAGGTGCAATAATAAAATCGATCATAGAAAACCAACCATTGAATTAATTAGCCAATGCATATTTTCACATTGATTTTATTCGTTGTTACCTATTATTGACTGAACATGCGAATGATGACGACTTCTACAGCCGTGGCACGTAAATTAGAAAGTGGAAATGTGTTGTGGTTTCAGCATCACTCATCTCTCTTAGCAGTTTCATGGCAATAAAGTAGCAGTTATGGTGCTTGTTGACCAAAACATACCGTGCATTTGAAATGCTACCAAACTGCTGTCAGATTTTAAGTAGCATTTGAATTGCTAATATGGGGCAGTTTAGCAGTCGAACTGCTATGTTACGGCAGTAAGCAGGCCGAATGCAGATATAAAACCGGAATACGGCTTATTTAAATGCTTATTGGTTACCTGGGTAACCTGCTGTAAAGGCGCATATATTGCTAAATAAATGCCACTTTAACTGCTTATTGGTTACCTGGGTGGGAGGTCCAATAAGACAGCCACTTGACCAAGCCATGAGGCTGGTCCCTGCCCGGATCTATGGCCGGCTGAACGTGGATGTTGTAAACATAGACGATAAAATACCCAAAATAGAACGAAGCAGAGTCCATCGTTTAGGAGAAAGAAAGGGGGTGAGGGCGTTTGCAAGGTATACGGAAACCGTGACAGAGTGGAAAGGGTTGGATGTCTAAAATTCACGAAAAATAATGAACGACATCTTTGTATAGATTTGAAGCACCTCTGATGAAAGCTCCTTCCACGTCTTTCTTCTGTTGTATTTTATAAAATTCAAACTCAAATCGTAAAACCGATTTCACCTCAGATAAGATTCAAGATAAGCTCCTGAATAAAAATCCGGCTCTGAGCTCCAATGCTGATTCAGAAATGGAAAAACTGGATGGAAATGGAAAGGAAAACAACAGACAACAACATTTATCTTTCCCACTAGCTACAGGTCATGTCTCGAAGAAGTTGAATGAATCGTCGTCGTCCGATCCAACTCCCCCTGAAATCCACACTTCTTGTGATTTTTCGGCACGTTGAAGCTCCTCCACCCTGACCGGACTAAATTTTTCTAAAACGGTCCCTTTTTTGTCCTCTGGGTTTATACACTGGCACGCACACGCACAGGTCCGGCCAAGAATAATTCATTCATTCAAAGCGAGCTCCCCCACTTGTCCTGAGGAGGATGGACGGATGGATGGGAGAAAATAATCCCTGCCTCTGGCTACGAGAAGTAATGAGATCGCTTTTGTCAGCTTTTCTCGTCATACAATTCCAGCCGGCCAGCGCGCGGCTCTCTGCTCTGGATGGACGACGATGGCGAGCAAAAAAAAAAACGATTCGCTCGGAATTTATGGATGGCGAAATAATGGAAACAAACACGTCATCAAAAGTGTAAACGATTTTTTCCAATAGGTTTTAATCTCTCAATCGATCCACCACCGCAGCAGCACCGCTGCTGGCTGGCCACTGTTTGAACGGTGATGGCTTTACACTCCGGCTGTACAGTTGAGTTGAAGCTAGTCGGTGGAATGAAGCGTTTTTTTTTCAAATTAACGGTTAAACGGAGTGCTCAATTTAATCAATGCTTGGGGAATTAAGTGCGTGATGGATAGGCTCGTGGATCGAGTCAGCTATTAGTGCATTTTGGGGTGACATTTAGCAGTGTTAAACATAATGATAACGTTTTGAATTATTCGTTGTGGAAATCCTGGTATTCCAACTGTTTTTTTTTTCATAATATTAGGAAAATATTATAATAATAAATAATAATAATTTTCAGCTCTAGGTTGGTTCATCTCTGATTTCTCTAGGAATTCCCTCTATGGATTCCTAGACTACCGTCAAAGATTTTTTTTTCCAGAAGAACCCTTTGAAAAAAAAAAACAGTATGAACTCCAAGGGCGATCTCTGTAATACGCTTCTGGAGGAATCTCCAGATGAAACTCCTGATAGAATTCCTAAAGATATCTTCAGAGTAATAGGATTCCTGAAGGAATCCCCAAATGGATCTCCTAGGGACTCCCCAGAGGGAATCCCTAGCTAAAGTAATCACCAGAGAGAACTCCTGGAGGAATGCCACGACGGAATCCCCAGAGGAACCCCCGGAAGAAATCCACAGAGGGAATTCTTGGTGGAATCCTCATAGGGAACCTCTGTAGGAATTCATAGAGGAAACTCCTGGAAGAATTCACAGAGGGAACCCCAAGAAGAATTCACAGAGCACCCCAAGGAATCCCCTTGGAGGTATCCATCAGAGTGAAATCCCGGAAGAATCCACAAAGAAGGCGTCTGGTCTGGAGGAATCCCCAGAGGAAATCTCTGGAGGAATCCAACAGAGGAAAACCGTTGAGGAATCGACAGAGGGAACTCTTGGAGGAATCACCAGAGCAAATCCCTGGTGGAATCCTCGGAGGGGACGCCAGGAAGAATCTACGGAGGGAACCCCTGGAGTAATCCACAGAGGGAATCCTTGGAGGAACCCTCAGAGGAAGCCCCTGCTGGAGTTCACAGAGGGATCCCCTGGTGGAATCTCCAGAGGGAACCCCAGGAGGAATCTACAGAGGCAATCCCTAGAAGAGCCCCCAGAGGAACCCTCTGGAGGTATCCAACAGAGGGAAACCCTGGAGGGATCCACAAAGGAAGCCCCTAGATGAATACCCAGAGGGAACCCCGGGAAATTCCTCAAAAAAGACTCCCAGAGAAACCTTCTGAAGCACCTTTGAAACCGCTAGAAAGATCTCCTGAAGGAATCTTCAGAGAAGACTCCAAGAGAAAGATGCAGAATGAACTCCTGAGAAATTCTAAGAAGGAACTCCTTAAGGAATCTCCAAGGGAACTTCTAGAGATTTTTTCCGCAAACAACCAGATGTACAAGCTACAGCAGTAAAGTATTGTTCCAATTTTATCACGCCCCTTTTCGAAAATGTTTTTAAATATTCTACAAAATCTAAACGCATTTTCAATATTTTTATCGTTGCAAAACGCGCCTTTAATATTCATTTTGAAGAAGAGGGGAACCCCTTGCTCTGAAATGTAACAGAAAATGAATGAAAAAGGATAGACTGACGGTTTCCGTGATAAAATCGGAAAAATACTGTATAATCTACCTGATTCACATTACCCACAACTACAGGGGTTACTCAAAATAACTGGGACAGGTAAAATTTTCACTTTTCAAAAAAATGTTCAACTCGCTGTAACTTTTCGAAAAGTGCATCAAATATTCTCAATTTTTTACTGTAAGTTCATCAACTAGTTGTGTATCAGTAGTCCAATTTTGGAGAAGATCGGACCATTGTCCACGGAGTTATAAAGATTCTAGAAAAAGGTAAAATTATTCGATAGAAAACTTTGAGCTGTTATATCTCCGGATTCAATGAACCGAATGCAATGAAATTTTGACCATTCATGACTTGTATAATGAGCTATGAAAAACCTTTGACTTAACTTAAAATTCTTAACACGGAAGAAAATTATAACGATTGAATTATTTTTCTAATACAACACCAAATTATCCAAAACTTCAACATCGTTTCAAAATTCAAGATGCAAATTATAGTTCAATTAATTTCCCTCTAAATGACTTATATATAAATGTGTTTTGAAGGAAAGTTACAACATAGCCGCTGTTAAATTGAGAAAGTAATGGGATGCATATTAGAAATTGATGAATTTACTAAAAAATCGTGAAATGATTGAAATCGTTATAACTTTTTCTCTTGTTAAAAATTTAAAGTTAAGTTAAACGTTTTTAAGAGTTCATCATATAAGTCATGAATGGTCAAAATTTCATTGCAATCAGTTTATTGAATCCGGAGATATAAAAGCTCAAAGTTGGCTATCGAATAATTATACCCTTTTCAAGAATCTTTATATCTTCGTGAAGAATAGCCCGATCTTTTCCAAATTTGAACCACTGATACACAACTAGTTGATGAACTTGCAGTAAAAATTTGAGAATATTTGATGCCTTTTTCAAAAAGTTACAGTGAGTTGAACATTTTTTGAAAAGTGAAAATTTTACCTGTCCCAGTTATTTTGAGTATCCCCTGTATCTGGCAAACAGGGCATTTCGATGGTCTCAATGAATAGAGCTAATTCTGATCCGCATAGAGTTCCAGCTGAAATACCACAGGAGTGCAAACTAAGTCTACTCACATTTAATCACCTTGCATCAGAAATTGCGGGGGGTGGAAGCTAAATCAATCCAATTTCAAACCACACTAACTCAATACGCCTCAATCACACGATCTTAGCGCGCGAAAATAAAAAGAAACAGTTCAACTAAACTAGAAGTAGGAAATGATAATCAATTACGAAATTTTATTGAAAACTAGAAAAGCAGTCTTGTTTTGAGTTTTACAAGGTTCAACTAATGATCAAAACTATTTTACTTTATTGAGTATTGCGCATTTCTATTTGTGACGTCACCAAAGGATCTAATTGGTTATTCTATTTTAGGTAAGCTTCCCCTAGGGAAAAATATTCTTCGTGCACAATAAAAAAAGGTCTGACCTTGTTCGGCGACCCTAGGTCCCACGAAGTCCAACGTAGCTACGAGCTGGCAGTCTACTCACCACCGCTAATCCCACGTCGAGTACCGATTCTGAGGTGCGAGGCGGATTCCGAAGGTCGAATCAGTCCCGGGTGTGCGAAATCGTCGGGGTAGAGATGTCCCCGGAAACGGTGGAGTACTGAGCCAGTTGACGAGGCTCTGATCGCACAGGTTTAGCTAGACGGGATTCCGATTCGACGACTTACCAGAAATAGACACTCAAGCACCTTGCTTGTGGGATTCGACTTCTGATCGAGCAGTTCGGAAAAATGTCCAAACGTAGTTTGGCGGTGGCTCGAAGGGCGTCCTGGAGGCCTGAGTCCAGTTTCACGGTTGCCCACGTGGTCGAACGGTGGGTTTGGTCTCCCAGCGTCCTCGGTCTTCACAGACGAACTTCAGACCGACTCTTAACCGGTCGAAACGGATCCAAAATGACCCACGATGGCCGATGCGGACAGGAACTGGCCAACACTAGTCCGACGCGGCCCACACTAACCGCCCTCGTTTGTTGGGCTTGGCCTAAACAACGTGGTATTCAATCACTAATCTTCACTAGTAGGTCGGATAAAAGCTTACCTTATTCAAGTCTTACACAAAGGCACAGTGTAGACTTTGATCCTTTTCACTAGAAAAAATCTAATTGAACTCAAAAAAAGAACTGGGAGATATTTCATATTAATTCACTTTTTAAATTCTAATCCAATTCGCGTTCATACTTCGAGTTTAATTGTAAAGCTGCTCGACTTATCGATAAAAATATCGATAGAGTAATATTCACCACTTTTGATTTTTATGAACTTTACTAGTTGAGAACTCCACCAGAAATGATGGTCGATCGCGTCTGAATTGATTAGTTATTTCAGCTTACGACGCAATTTCCCATACGATCATGTACTGAGAGCTTACAAAGTATACGCGGATTGGAAAATGGATTATTGAGAATTTAGCTCTTTAATCAGTTCAAATTTTTCTCTACTGCGCAATTTCTGGACGGAATTTTCCATTTTCATAGGAATTCGAGCAGCAAGCTGATGCGCCTAAATGTAGACCTGCACAAGTTTTAAATGTTATAATTTTCTTCATGCCTTTTTGAATCACAGGTACCTCGGATTGTTCATAGGTGGCGCATAGCTAAATAAAAGCTTTTAAAAACTTGCAGACATATGCGTAAACACGCTAAGGAAAGTTTTATCTTTTTTGTAACATATTTTATGGGCATTAAAATATAAAATACAATTTCTTTTAAAAAGGGAACGAAATCATCGTTACAACACTGCTCCCGACGAAGACTAGCACTGCAACTTAACTATTCAGCAACAAAACATCAACAAGAGAAGAATGCGATCCGGTATCAATGACTAGGACCACAGCGACGAAAAGGCACTTGCGATTGGAAACTCGATACGTGAAACTGCAGATCTCCTACATTCATAGGGAGCACCCCCATACTACCCGATATACTGAAGGGCCGCTGGTAAGATATCGTAGCACTGCAAGAGGTGTGTTGGACATGAAGTGCGAACATTTAGAGGTAATCAATAATCGTATCATCTAGCAGAGTAGTGGAAACAACAGTTTTCATCGTGATGGGCCATATGCAGAGGTGCCTGATCGATTAGTGGCCGATCGACGAAAGAATTTTCAACGTGCCCAAACATCACTACGGAGTACTTCAAGTGCTTCGAGAAAAGACACAAGTCGTGGGCGTGTAAAGGCTCCAACAGGAGCAAACCCTGCAGGATCTGCGGAGTGGAAGGCCACATCACCAGGGAGTGCAACTCGGCACCAAAATGTCTGATTTGCACGGTTAACAAGAGTCACATGACGGGCGAGCCTAAATGTCCAGGCACGCGAGGAGGTCGAACTTGCCGATAATAATGCAGGTTACACAGCTTAACCGGACGGAATCTCAAATTGACCACGTTCTTATTAACGGACGGCACTTCTCCGACATTATCGACGTCAGGACCTATCGGTGTGCATCGACTCCGACCACTATCTACTATCTAGTGATGGTCAAATTGCGCCCAAAACTTTCCATCATCAACAATGTACGGTACCGGCGACCACCGCGATACAACCTAGAGCGACTAAAACAATCGAATGTCGCCACAGCATACGCGCAGAATCTTGCCAGACGAGGGCGAGCTCGATGATGCCCCTCTAGAGGACTGCTGGAGTACAGTGGAAGCAGCCATCAACGATGCAGCTAAGAGCACAATCGGGTACGGGGAAAGGATTCGACGGAACGAATGGTTTGACGAAGAGCGAACGGACTACAAAACGGTGAGTTGGATAAGGAGAGCGCCCAACATAGCTCTGGTCCCCACAAGTTCCTACCTCATGCTTCCACGGGTCAAGCGATGACAAAAACCGCATGCTAAAAGTTGTGTGCTTAGCTGGTAGTGCAGCCTGGGCACTGTTGTCCTTCTGACTTCAGCTAGATTGAGGAGGTACGACTCGAGCGTCTGTTTACCAAGGAGGTGCGGCTCAAACAGTGTACAGCGGCTGAAACGCTGCACCACACCCAGCTAGATCCAAGGTGGTAACCCCATCAGCGTGGTCTCCCAGTGTTGGTTGGGACGTTAAACAGAACTGGCACGATGGCCCTCCGGCGAGGACTACGATTGGAAACTTGGAACATGGAATTGCAAGTCACTAGGTTTCGCAAGATGTGACAGGATAATTCACGACGAACTACATCCCCGCAACTTCGACATCGTGGCGTTGCAGGAACTTTGTTGGACTGGACAGTAAGTGTGGAAAAGCGGGTGGCAGCATCCATGTATTACGTAACGCGAAAATCGTCATTTTTTTACCCCCCTCCCCCATCCGTAACGCTTTTTTGTATGAAAACCCGAAAAAAATGGTATGGGCCGTAACGCTTGGCCATACTCACCCCCCCCCCCTCCCCGTAGAGCGTTACGTAATTTGTGAACGGCGCCTATCGAGAAGCTAGCTGGGGCTGAACTGAAAACAGGATTTATAGTTTTGGGCAAGATGCGACAACGTGTGATCGGGTGGCAGCCGATCAACGCAAGGATGTGCATGTTAAGAGTTAAGGGCCGTTTCTTCAACTACAGCATCATCAACGTCCACTGCCCACACGAAGGGAGACCTGATGACGAGAAAGAAGCGTTCTACGCGTAGTTAGAGCAAACATACGATGGTTGGTCGCCGCGTGACGTGAAAATCGTTGTCGGCGACATGAACGCGCAGGTAGGAAGGGAGGAAATGTACAGACCGGTAATCGGGCGAAACAGCCTGCACGCCGTATCGAATGATAACGGCCAGCGATGCGTAAACTTTGCAGCCTCCCGTGGTATGGTAGTCCGAAGCACCTTCTTCCCCCGCAAAGATATCCACAAAGCCACCTGGAGATCACCCGACCATCAAACAGAAAACCAAATCGACCACGTTCTAATCGACGGTAAATTCTTCTCGGATATAACCAATGTCCGCACATACCGCAGTGCGAATATATGTTCGGATCACTACTTAGTCGCTGTATGCATGCGCTCAAAACTTTCAACAGTCATTAACACGCGTCGAAGTCGAACGCCGCGGCTCAACACCGAGCAGCTAGAAGTGGCTCAAGACTACGCGCAGCAGTTAGCAGTGGCCCTACCAACGGAAGAGCAGCTTGGCGCAACTACACTTGAAGATGGCTGGAGGGACATCCGATCCGCCATAGGTAGTACCTCGGCTACAGCACTAGGCTTCGCGACTCCGAATTACAGAAACGACTGCTAGGACTGCAAATGTGAACAGGCAGAACTCAGTCTTCCGGATGAAGAAGCGCCAGCAGGAATTACGAGATCACGAAGCGATGGAAGAGCTGTTCCGCGCTAAGGACACATGAAAGTTCTAAGACGAGCTGAACCGCTCGCGTAGAAGCTTAGTGCCACGAGCCGACATGTGCCGGGATAATCACGGGAGTATTCTCACGAGCGAGCGTGAGGTGGTCGAAAGGTGGCGGCAGAATTACGATGAGCACCTCAACGGCGACGTTGCAAGCACCGAAGGTGGCGAGGTAACAGATTTAGGAGTACGTGCACAGGACGAAAGATTTCCAGCCCCTAACCTCCAAGAGATTGAAGAGGAGGTTAGCCGGTTGAAAAACAACTAAGTCGCTGAAGCAGATCAACTACCAAGCGAGCTACTAAAATACGGTGGAGAAGCACTGGTGAGAGCACTACACTGGATGGATGTGGGAGGAGAAAGTATTACCGGAGGAGTGGATGAAAGGTTCCGTTCAGCTGCTTGGTTTCGCTGATTATATTGATGTTATTGTTCGTAAATTTGAGACGATGGCGAAAACGTATATCCGACTAAAGAGTGAAGCCAGGCGAATCGAATTAGTCATTAATGTGTCGAAGATAAAGTACATGATGGCAAAGGGCTCCAGGGAGGAATCACCGCGCCCGCCACCCCGAATTTATATCGACGGTGATGAAATCGAGGCGGTAGAAGAATTCGTGTACTTGGGCTCACTGGTGACCGCCGACAACGACACCAGCAGAGAAATTCAGAGGCGCATTGTGGCAGGAAATCGTGCTTACTTTGAACTCCGCAGAAATCTACGATCGAATAAAGTTCGCCGTAACACGAAGTTAACTATCTACAAAACGCTGAATAGACCGGTCGTCCTCTATGGGCACGAAACATGGACCCTACGTGCAGAGGACCAACGCGCCCTTGGAGTTTTCGAACGGAAGGTGTTGCGTACCATCGACGGCGGAGTACAGATGGAAGACGGGACTTGGAGAAGGCGAATGAACCACGAGCTGCATCAGCTGCTAAGAGAACCAACCATCGTCCAACCGCGAAAATCGGGAGGCTACGGTGGGCGGATCACGTCATCAGGATGTCGGATATCAACCCGACTAAAATGGTTCTCGAGAGTCATCCGACCGGTACAAGAAGACGTGGAGCGCAGCGAGCTAGGTGGGTCGACCAAGTGGAGGACGATCTGCGGACCGTACGCAGAGTGCGGAATTGGAGACAAATAGCCATGGACCGAGGGGAATGGAGACGGCTACTATGTACAGCAGAGGCCACCCAGGCCCTTAGCCTGATCAGTAAAGGTAAGGTAAGCAGAGCGAACGGAGCGTGGGCGTAAGCAAACCGTACAACTACCGAAGGAGTGAAAGGGAGATGAATTCTTCCCCATTCACAATAAAGGTGAGCAATTGGAATATTAGAGCTTCAGAGCGATCACCATTTTGAATGCCGCCTACTTAGTACTATCCCAGATAATCTTCCGTCGTCTGTCACCTAAAACGCATGAGTTCTTGGGAAATTATCAAGCCGGCTTCATCGAAGGCCGGTTGACAACGGTCCAGATCTTCACCGTACGACAAATCCTTCAGAAATGCCATGAAAGCCTTGTCCCAACTCATCGCTTGTCCATCGACTTCAAGGTAACATACGGCAGTATCGACCGCACAGAACTATGCAAAATCATGGACGAAAACTTTAAAACGCAAGGATTTCGGGTGAACTATTCAGTGTATAAAACCATTTGTAACACCGCATGCTTCAATAACTAATCTTTGGAGAATCATGGACGAAAACGGCTTTTCTTGGAAGCTGACTAGACTGATTAAAGCAACGATGAACGGTGTGAAAAACTGCGTAAGGGTTTCGGGTGAACTATCCAGTTCATTCGAATCTCGGGGACTGAGACAAGGTGACGGACTCTCATGCCTACTCTTCAACATCGCTCTGGAAGGTGTGATGCGACGAGCCGGGCTCAACAGCCGGGGAACGATTTTCACAAAATCCGGTCAATTTGTGTGCTTTGCGGACGACATGGATATTATCGCTAGAACATTTGGAACGGTGGCAGAGCTGTACACCCGCCTGAAACGCGAAGCAGCAAAGGTCGGACTGGTGGGGATTGCCTCAAAAACAAAGTTCATGCTGGTAGGCGGAACCGAAAACGACCGGATCCGTCTGAGTAGTAATGTTACGATAGACGGGGATACTTTCGAGGTGGTGGAGGAATTCGTCTACCTCGGATCCTTACTGACGGCTGACAACAACGTGAGCCGTGAAATTCGGAGGCGAATCATCAGCGGAAGCCGGGCCTACTACGGGCTCCAGAAGAAACTGCGGTCGAAAAAGATTCACCCACGCACCAAATGCACCACACAGATCGAAAAAAGAGTGTAAAATTCTGTGACATATGATGCACATGTTTGGATCGTGGGATATCACAGAAGTTTACATGACATATCATGTAAAAGTCATAAAATATCATGTAAACTTCCATTATATGTCATGTAATTCAGCATGACTCTGAGTATTTACATGACATATAACACAAATTTACATGATATATCATGTAAACCATCATAACTCTAAGTTTACATGACTACAATTAAGTTTACATGACGTGTAAATATCATTATTTTTATCTGTGCATGTACAAAACGCTAATAAGACCGGTAATCCTCTACGGGCAGGAGACATGGACCATGCTCGAGGAGGACCTGCAAGCACTCGGAGTTTTCGAGCGGCGCGTGCTAAGGACGATCTTCGGCGGTGTACAGGAGAACGGTGTATGGCGGAGAAGAATTAACCACGGGCTCGCTGCACTTTACGGCGAACCCAGCATCCAGAAGATGGCCAAAGCCGGAAGGATACGGTGGGCAGGGCATGTTGCAAGAATGCCGGACAACAACCCTGCATAGCTGGTGTTCGCAACTGATCCGGTTGGCAGAAGAAGGCATGGAGCGCAGAGAGCACGATGGGTGGACCAGGTGAAGCGTGACCTGGCGAGCATTGGGCGCGACCGAGGATGGAGAGCGGCAGCCACGAACCAAGTATTGTGGTGTACTATTGTTGATACTGTTTTGCTTTAAATGTGATGTTGAACAAATAAATGTATGTAACTAATCTAAAAAATGAAACGCACAATACTTTTCAAACCACCAACATGTATCGCCTCAGCTCATTGTTTGAACATAAGTCGTTCTGCAAACTGCTCATCATATCGTGCCAGTTAAGCAGCTCGGATGAAAAGAACGATTTATCCACTTTGCACCCATAATATGCAGCTTATTTACTCACACCGTGCATTTCATAAACCTCATAAAAGCGCGATCTCACTCTCGGGCAAACGCACTCATAATGTGCTGCTCATTCGATGTTCCACGTGGCCGGTTCCATCCCAGCCAGAAGCGCACCGGCGGCGTGGCGATTTAAAGCTGCGGAAACACCGCAAAGCGAGCATCAGAAACCACCACCGCAGCCACCGAAATAAGTGTAGGTAGGAAGAAAAAAACTGCAACCTCCGTCCGTCGTCAGCTAAATGAGCCTTCCGGACCACCGCGCGCGCGAGATGAGTCAACTGGGCTACTAGGTACAGCAAGTAGCACGGTGCGGCGTGGCCAAAAGTCCCGGAAGCGATAAACTGATGCAAAAAAGGCACTTGTTTACCCAGCGAAATGTTGCGCACATTGGCTGGCCAACTCGTCTATGGTTGGGAGGGGTTCCCGAAAAAAAAAACCGGGAGGTTTTATTTGCATTACCCGGTCTCATCCGGCCCGATTTCTATCGCCGCTTTTCGCGGCATTTCCCGCCGAGATGAAAGCCATCTAGTGACGCTGCCACTGTGTGCGGAGAATCGGGTATGAAATGCACCATTTCACAGTGGGAAAAATGGACCCAAAATCGCAACTTTTAAAAGCCGCTGGTTTAGAAAAGCATCAAATACCTATTTCTATGTAAAAAATGACAAGGAATCGAATGGTGGTGGTCTGGTTTTGTGCAGACCACGGAAAAGGTCCCATTTCGCCCCATTTTGCCCTTTTTTGCACTATTTTAATGCAAAACATAACAAAGTAGCAAAGATAAACCTCTGCCGCCGACATACAACCCGGGCAAACGTTGAATACTATAGTAGACGTTGATCTCAATTGAAATGGAACATTTCCGTGCTGACCAGATCACTATAACGCCCCATTTTGCCCCACACTACTTATTAATTATGAAAAAACTTGTTTTATCCATGGATTTTCAAGCAGTTTTCGATGTTTCCATTCAAATCATAGCAATCATGATGCAAATACTCTTAAACAACTGGATAGAGTTGATTTCCACCATGGCAGAGCACGAGTTGTGGCTTACTTTGCCCCAATTCTCCCTTATTTTCATGTTTCGGTGCTAAATTTTACCAAAAAGCATATGAAGATCTCCGCGAACGATCTGTATCTATAAAAAACGTTCAATATTTCAGCGAAGATGATCCACAATGAGGGTAGAACATTTTCATGTTGCTCATATCACTATAATGTGGCAAAATGGGACATATTCCTTAAAATCTATTATAATGAGTTTTTAAGTTCTCATGATGTATTCGAAGCTTCCATGCAAATCATAGCAATCATGATGCAAATACTCTTTAAAAAAAACTAGATAGAGTTGGTTTTCACCATTCACACTAATTTTGATGTTTCGGTGCCAAATATGCCCAGAAAGCATATGAAGATCTCCGCTGATGATCTACATCCATGAAAAACGTTCAATATTTTAGCAAAGATTATCCACCACGAGGGTGGAGCAATTTCAAGTTGCCCATATCACGATAATGTTCCATTTTGCCCCATATTCCTTCAAAACTATGAAAAATTAGTTTTTTCATATATTTTCAAGCTGTTTTCGAAGTTTTCATGCAATAACATGCAATAATGATGCAAATACACTTAAATAAAACTAGATAGAGTTTATTTTTACCATGGATGAGCAGCGGATGTGACCTATTTTGCCCCAATTCATTCTAATTTTCATGTTTCGTTGCCAAATTTGACCGGAAAGCATATGAAGGTTCCGTTGATGATCTACTTCCATTATTATTCTAGCAAAGATTATCCGCAACGAATATGGAACATTTTCATGCTGCCCATATCACAATAATGTCCCATTTTACCGCATATTCCCTTAAAATTGAAAAATTAGTTTTGATAGGTTTTCAAGCTGTTTTCGAAGTTTCCATGCAAATTATGTCAATCACGATTCAAATACTTTTAAGAAATGGGATAAAGTTGATCTCTACCACACAGAAAAAAATATGTAATTAAAATTCAGCGAGATATCATGCACATAAAGGGAATGCTATAGTTAGTGCACTTTTACATGAAATATAATGTAAAATTACATTACCATCGTGTGAATTTCAGCCAAGCATCGCGTAAACCATCATGGACTCCAACCGGTTACGAGACTATTAGCGAAAATTTACACGATTGTAACGTAATTTTACATGATATCTCATGTAAATATGTACTAGCTCTAGCATTCCCTTTATGTGCATGATTTCTCGCTGAATTTTACATGAATATTTTTTTCTGTGCATGTAAAAACACGGAATGGGACCTTTTTTACCCCAATTCAGTCTAATTTTCATGTTTCGGTGCAAAACTTGACCAAAAAACATATTAATGCAACTGTTGATGATCTATATCTTTTAAAAACGCTCAATACTATAGAAAAGGTAGGGAATCGCGCCACTTGGGCGGTGGCTTCTATATTCGTCTGTTTTCCACTATAACTCAGTCAAACTTGAACCAATTGACACAACTTTTGTAATGTGGTGAGATAGGCATAGTATCTACCCGTGTACAACATTTCAAGTCAATTGGTTTAAAATTGACTGAGTTATAGTGGAAAACAGACGAATATAGAAGCCACCGCCCAAGTGGCGCGATACCCTAATTTGATATGAGGGAGGAACATTACCGTGCTGTTAAGACCCCACATACCTTAAACATGATGAAAATTTATGTTTCCCCATAGCTGTTATATATCCTTCAAATAAAGAATAATAAAGAGGTTTTTTGCCTTTCTCGTACACCAAGGTGTACCGAAAGGCTATATGTTCACTCCAAAAACGAAAATTTGATAGAGCCTCCGGAGAGGTCAAGTGTTATATACCAATCGACTCAGCTCGACAAGTTGAGATGATGTCTGTGTGTGTGTATGTGTGTGAGTGTGTATGTATGTGTGTGCGTATGTGTGTGTGTGTGTGTACAAAAAAGGTCACCTAACTTTTAGATAGTAAACATCAACCGATTTTAACGACCGACGATTCATTCGACGCGGAATCTGGTCCCATTGTTTCCTATTGAAAATGGTTCGGATCGGTCCAGCCGTTCCGGAGTTATGGCCATTTAGGTGTTCCGGACCGGTACCCTTAGGAGGAGCCAGACATGAAAATGCAACAAACCCATGCATGCGACACATCAAACCACGGCATTTTCGATCATTTGATAAACTGTATGCAGAAAGATAGTCTCAGACCATATCAGAACCGGAAGTGTTCCGGAACCGGTTCTGGGTGTCCCGCCGGATGTGGCCAAATATAAAATTGAACATAACTCATTCATACGACACATCAAACAGTGGCATTTTTGGTAACCTGATGAACGGTTAGCAGGATAATAATATCAGACCATATCTGAACCGGTAGTGTTCCGGAACCGGTTCCGGATGTCCCGCCGGAAGTGGCCAAATATAAAAGAGAACCAAACCAATGCATGCGCCACATCAGAGAGCGGCATTTCCGATAACCTGATGAACGGTTAGCAGGAAAACAGTAACAGACCATATCTGAACCGGTAGTCTTCCGGAACCGGTTCCGGGGGGTCCCGACGTATGTTGCCATATATAAAAGTGAACCAAACCCATGCATGCGACACATCAAATCACGGCATTTTCAATAACCTAATGCCCGGTTATTAAGGAAGTTGGCTCAGACCACATTGGAACCTGCCGGTTGTATTCCGGAACCAGTTCCGGGTGTCTCGCTGTAAAATGGCCTCATATTAAAGTGAACCAAACCCATGTATACGACACATCAGAGCGCAGATTTTTTGATAACCTAATGAAAGGTTAGCAAGAAACTAGTCTCCGACCATATCTAAACCGGTAGTGTTCCTGAACCGGTTCCGGATGTCTCTCCGGGAGTGTCCAAATATAATAGTGAACCAAACCCATGCATGCTACACATCAAATAGCGGCTTTTTCGATAACCTGATAAACGGTTAGCAAGAAAATAGTCGCAAACCAAATTTGGGAAAGCAGGTCCTGTCCGGGAACCGATTTTGCGTGTCTCGTCATAAGTGGTAAAATATAAAAGTGAACCGAACCTATGCATGCGACACTCTAAATCGTGGCTTTTTAAAATAACTTAATTATCAGTTTTTAAGCAAAACGTCTCAGACATACATTTGGGAGAACCGGTAGTGTTGAAGAACAGGTAACGAGTGCCCCGCCGGAAATGGTAAAATATAGAAGTAAACCAAAATCATGCATGACGCCATCCATTAAGTACGTAACGATCCTAGGGGAAGAGAGGGTTGTTTAAGTGTGACAGGCAATGTATCAAGTATAGGAAAACTCGTACGAAGAGGGAAGGGAGAGCTTCGAAAATTCCCAACTTCAGCGTGAGATACTTAATGGATGCTCCCTATGTAACACATCAATTCGCGGTTTTTTAGGCAGCCTGATAACCAGTAGACAAGAAAATAGCCACAGACAATATTTTGGACCACTCTTTGGCGAGCGTTCGTGCGAGACAGTCGCAACTTTTCGTTCGTCCGGTTTGTCTCCCGATACTATCCAGTTCGGTGGCTTTTTCCAGTGCTAGTTTTCCGAGTGATCAAGTGTTGAAGTGAAAATCCCTAGTGGGACGCGTGCGGTTGGCTAGGCCACAATTTTTGCCGCAAAAGTTCGTTTAGTTTGAGTAAAGTTCACGTTTTCATTTTATCACGTGGCGCATTGACCGATTATCGAGCACATCAGTGCAGCACCCCCCGCACACCGCGTCGCTCGCGCGGCCGTGATCGGCTTCTTCCAGTGAGTACCCAAGCTCATCGTCGTCGACAGCAGCAGCCCACCGAGAGAAGAGCAGAGAGCGTTCAACCACCGCACACCAGCGCAGCGTCGGGCGCTCAGCAGCAGCTCGCTTCCTCCCTGTGCGGGCCATCCGATCGCTTGGACCTGTCGTCGTCGAGCCTGTGGCTAAACAGAGTGCACAAAGATAAGTACATAAAGTTACCTCTCGTTGTTCCCCCCTCTCCACTGACTCTTTGATTAGATTTAATTTGGTACATAAGCAGTTTTTTCTCACTTTTCCTGTAGCGTTAATTTTGTCCCTTGTTTTTTGATTATTTCTCGTCCCTGTGATAGTGGTAGTTTAAGATTTTTGAGTGACCCGTGGTGGTAGTTAGCTACCACAATGGGCGATGATGATGATGGCGGGGGAACATCGTACCGCATCAACGAAGCTTCGTTATTGGCATCGGACTGCTCGAGCCAACAAGGCGATGTAAATGCTAATCCCTTTGTCTCCCTTCACCCTGGTGCTTCTGCAATGGACACCAACAGTAAATCTGTTTCGACGTCCCCCCGCCTCAAGGCCTACCCTCCCGACTTTGGCGGGCCATATGTTGTTTTCTTCCGACCCAAAGGCAAACGTTTGAACACCGTTCAAATCAGCAAGGATCTGACTAAGCGGTATTCTTCCGTTGTCTCCATTGA
This sequence comes from Aedes albopictus, assembly GCF_035046485.1. Taxonomy (NCBI): domain Eukaryota; kingdom Metazoa; phylum Arthropoda; class Insecta; order Diptera; family Culicidae; genus Aedes; species Aedes albopictus. The sequence goes on from NC_085137.1 coordinate 162,147,448, forward strand.
CATGGTCGGTACAGCTAAGCTTCGGGTGACAGTAGGCGACCGAAAACACGCTAATGAGATTGTGGCCTGCGAGTTGTTTACACTTGAGTACTTCGTTTACCTACCAAGCGCGTCGATAGAGATTTCGGGGAAGGTCGCCGACGCATCTTTGACCTGCGAAACGATCATGCAAGGCTGTGGTCGTTTCCATAACCCTTCTCTTCCTCCTGTCCAGATACTGGATTGCCGGCAACTGCATTCGGTGTCCCAGGAGGGCGAGAAGAAGGTTTACACACCATCTGAAGAATTTTCTGTGACCTTCTCCGGATCTGCATTACCAGATCTGCTGGTGATTGGCAAACTTCGGCTACCTGTGAGGCTGTATGTACCGAAGGTAATGAATTGCATCAATTGCAAGCAGCTGGGCCACACCGCCCAGTACTGCAGCAATAAACCTCGCTGTGCAACATGCGGGGAGAGACATGTGGACGGTGCGTGTAAAACGCCGCCCAAGTGTGTTTATTGTGGCAGCGACCGTCCACATGATCTGATTGATTGCCCAAGGTACATACAGCAGAAAAAACATCAAAAACGATCGTTGCAGCAGCGATCACGGCGAAGCTACGCCGAAATGCTGAAAAAAGCTGCCCCGACCGTTGAATCCCGTAACATCTACTCGTCTTTATCTCTCGATGATCAGGGCTCTGACTCTGAGGTCGGGGACGGGGTTCCCTTTGTTTTCAAGGGTGAAACGAGGAAACGGATGAGGCTCCAGAGACCCACCAAAAAACCTCGGAATCCGCCTAGCAGCGACCCCCAACCCACCATGACAAATTTGAAGAGTGGTAAGAAAGCCACAAAACGTTCCCCTCCGGGATTCAAAATCCAGGACGAACGAGACTTTCCATCACTCCCGGGAACATCTAAAATCCCAGATGTCCCACGTTTTTCGAATTCTCAACCGGAAAGACAGCATTCGGAGCACCAGGAGCAACCTCAGGGTGCGCCATTGTTTACGCTCTCTGGCATTGTAGACATCATCCTCAGCTTCTTCAATGCTTCAGACTCCGTGAAGAACATTGTAAAAGGACTTCTTCCTTGCGTGACCCCTCTTTTGAAGCAGTTGGCTTCTAAAATGCCCCTCCTTGCGACAATCGTATCTTTCGATGGCTAATTTAACCACCGAGGTCGAAGATACGATTTCGGTTCTACACTGGAACTGTCGTAGTATTACACCGAAATTAGACGTTTTTAAATTTTTAGTTTACAATTTACAATGCGATGTTTTTGCACTATCCGAAACATGGCTGACACCTGATGTAACCTTACCTTTTCCCGATTATAATATCATTCGCCTTGATCGATCCGACTCGTACGGAGGGGTGCTTCTAGGGATCAAGAAGCAGCACTCATTTTACAGAGTCGATTTTCATCCGATGACAGGCATTGAAGCCGTCGCATGTGAGGTGACTATCCGAGGTAAAACCCTCAGTGTTGCCTCCATATATCTTCCACCGAGAACTGCAATATTTCGCAGGGATCTCGCCCACATCTGCTCGGTTATGCCCGAGCCTCGGCTGCTCATGGGAGATTTCAACTCCCATGGTACAGGCTGGGGGGAACTGTACGATGACAGCCGTTCAACGTTGATATATGACCTCTGCGACGACTTCAACATGACAATTTTGAATACCGGAGAAGTTACACGAGTGGCACCTCCAGCTCAAGATGGCAGCCCTAGAAACAGCCGATTAGACCTCTCAATCTGTTCGAGCTCACTATCGCTGGAGTGTACATGGAAGGTTATCCAGGATCCTCATGGTAGTGATCATCTGCCGATTGTTGTTTCTATTTCCAATGGGTCACATCAACCTCCATCTATCGACATCGCCTACGATCTCACCAAGCACATTGACTGGGAGAAGTACGCAGAAGCAATTATCGACGGTGAACAATCGGTAGAAGTCCTTCCACCGCGGGAAGAGTATCAGTTTCTATCAGAACTGATCATCAGTAGTGCGCGTCAGGCACAACGTCGACCAGTGCCAGGTCCGTCGGTTCGCAGGAAACCCCCCAATCCGTGGTGGGATAGTGAGTGTACAGAAATATATCGCGAGAAATCCGCGGCGTTCAAAGAGTTTCGGAAACGCGGTTCGGTCGAAAACTTCAAGCGGTTCGCTTCCCTTGAAAGCAAGTTCAAGAACTTGATCAAGGCGAAGAAAAGCGGTTACTGGCGTCGGTTCGTCGAGGGTTTGTCGCGCGAGACTTCGATGAGAACTCTTTGGAACGTCGGTAGAAGAATGCGTAACGCGTCGTCGGTCAACGAGGATCGAGAAAGCTCTCCTCGATGGATCCTCAAGTTCGCAAAAAAAGTTTGTCCAGATTCCGTCCCCGTGGAGCGAATAATTCGTGATGTTTCCGACGATAGGGACGACATGGATAGGCCGTTTTCAATGATTGAATTCTCACTTGCTCTTCTTTCATGTAACAATTCCGCTCCAGGAATGGATCGAATCAAGTTCAACTTGCTTAAAAACCTCCCCGACGTCGCTAAGAGGCGCTTGTTGAACTTGTTCAATCAGTTCCTGGATAACAACATCGTTCCGGATGATTGGAGACAAGTGAGGGTGATAGCTGTTCAAAAACCCGGGAAACCCGCGTCGGATCATAATTCGTACCGTCCAATCGCGATGTTGTCTTGTCTACGGAAGCTGTTGGAGAAGATGATTCTCTTTCGACTGGACAAATGGGTTGAATCGAATGGCATGTTGTCAGACACACAGTTTGGTTTCCGCAGAGGCAAAGGTACGAACGACTGTCTTGCGTTGCTTTCTTCAGAAATTCAGCTTGCCTTTGCTCAAAAGCAGCAAATGGGCTCAGTGTTTTTGGATATTAAGGGTGCTTTTGATTCAGTTTGTGTCGATGTTCTTTCCGACAAACTACACGACTGTGGCCTTTCCCCAATTCTTAACAACTTTTTGTATAATTTGCTGTTTGAGAAGCAGATGAGTTTCGCTCATGGTGACTTGACAGTTTCACGAATTAGCTACATGGGCCTCCCCCAGGGTTCATGTCTAAGCCCCCTTCTTTACAACTTTTATGTTAGAGACATAGATGATTGTCTCATGGAAAACTGCACGTTAAGGCAGCTTGCGGATGACTGTGTTGTCTCTGTAACGGGATCAATAGCAGTCGATCTGCAAGGACCACTACAGGATACTTTGGACAATTTGTCTACTTGGGCTCTCAAGCTGGGTATCGAGTTCTCTCCGGAGAAAACTGAGATGGTTGTCTTTTCTAAAAAACACAAACCGGCAAAGTTTCCGCTCGTTCTGATGGGTAAGACAATCACTCATAGCATGTCTTCACAATACCTCGGCGTCTGGTTCGACTCCAAATGCACCTGGGGGAAGCACATTGTGTATCTGATACAGAAATGCCAAAAACGAATCAACTTTATGCGAACTATTACCGGAACATGGTGGGGAGCACACCCGGAAGATCTGATCAGGCTGTACCAAACAACCATTCTATCGGTTTTAGAATACGGTAGCTTCTGTTTTCAAGCCGCGGCGAAAACACACTTGCTGAAGCTTCAACGGGTTCAGTACCGTTGCCTTCGGATCGCGTTAGGTTGCATGAACTCGACTCACACAATGAGTTTAGAGGTACTTGCTGGTGTACAGCCTCTGACAGACCGCTTTGCGGAGTTGTCGTTCCGGTTCCTCATCCGATGCGAGGTTGTGAATCCGTTGGTCATAGAAAACTTCGAAAAGCTGCTCGAACAGAATCCCCAAACTCGTTTTATGAGTGTGTACTACTGGTACATGACGCTGGAGGTAAGCCCATCTCCGGTTAACACCAATCGTGACAACTTCTCAGACTTCGACAGCTCCTCTGTGTATTTTGATCTCTCTATGAAGGATGAGATCACCGGTATACCGGAATCTTTTCGTTCCATAGGTATTCCACAAATTTTTGCAAGTAAGTTCGGGCATGTTAGCGGGGCCAGACAGTTCTTCACAGATGGTTCCAAAACCGATGATTCGACTGGATTCGGTGTCTACAACGAATTTCATAGCGCCACCTTTATGCTTCAAAAGCCATGTTCGGTATATATTGCTGAGCTAGCGGCTATATACTACACCTTAGAGTACATTCGCACTCTCCCACCTGAGCACTACTTCATTTTTACCGACAGTCTAAGCTCTCTGGAGGCTGTTCGGTCAATGAAACCGATGAAGCACTCAGCGTACTTCCTGAAAGGAATACGCCAAGTCTTGAGTGCTTTGTCCAAACGCTCATACATCATCACCATAGCTTGGGTCCCTTCACATTGCTCAATTCCGGGCAATGAGAAAGCGGACTCTCTGGCTAAGGTGGGCGCTAGCGAAGGCGATATTTATGAGCGTCAAATCGCCTTCGACGAATTTTTTGAATTGGCCCGTCAGGAGACCTTGATCAGCTGGCAACACAAATGGAGAGATGGAGAGATGGGTAGATGGTTGCACTCCATCATTCCACAGGTGTCGTGTAATGTGTCGGTTGATGTCCAACCACTATTTGTTGAACGCACATACCTTCCGTGTTGGGCTCTCAGAAAGCAATCTCTGTGTCTGTGGCGTGGCTTACCAGGATATCGAACATGTCGTGTGGGGATGCAATGAGTATCGTGAGGTCAGATCTGAGCTACATGAAATTCTCCGGATCCGAGGAAAACAACAGAAACCCGTTAGAGAAGTGTTGGCAGGACTTGATTTGGAATACATGAACCTGATTTACCAGTTTTTGAAACGTGTTGATGTCAGAGTTTGATGTAGTACGTTCCTTGTTTTCGTTGTCCGCCTTTTGGTTTTGTTGTTCGCCCCTGTCTGTCGTCACCCCCTTCCGTTTGTCCTCTTCTTGTCGTTTTCTACCGATAAAGTCCTTTCTTTTTGGTTCCGTTACAGATATGGACAATTTGTCCCATCAAAGTTTTAGTATAAGTTAGCAAATAATTTAGTTTTAAACCCATAAATCCGTCCTTCCCATTTTTTTTTTCTTCAATCCTTAACCTCGAAACAGCCGCGAGTACTTCGGCTTCCCAAACTAACATAGTTTTAAGGCAGTAATAAATTGTAAAATGTATAACCATTGTAAAAAAAAAACAAAAGATTTCGGCTCAGTTATGCCCATGTGGCGCCCGAGCCTTCCAAATAAACGAATAAGTAAAAAAAAAAAAAAATATTTTGGACAACCAGTAGTGTCATGGAATCAGTTCCAGGTGCCCGCCGTAAATGGTCAAACGTAAAATTGAACCAAACCCATGCATGCGGCACATCAAATAATGGAATTATGAAAGAGAACAAAACCAATGTTACCGATAAATCAAATCGTGGCTTTTTTGATAGCCTGGTAAACGTTGGGTTTGAGTAAGATTAAAAGTGAAGAAATAGTAAAAGTCTTCATATATGGAAGATAATAATATCGTTACCAAAGCAATCTCATCAAACTACACCATTTCAAATTCATGTGGTGTTAATATCAAGGTTGCAACCATTCATTTGCAAAAATTTACATTCATTTGCTATTATCTCAGTTCAGAAGCATGCTATCGAAAAACAATGTATGGATGAATTTAACCTTGTAGTTTTATCTGAAAGTTTGCC